>NC_083479.1:13738477-13948477 GCF_030014155.1 Tachysurus vachellii
TTAAAGCTAAAGCTAGTTTATGTAGATTACGTAGTTAGATTATGTAAATATTTCAATGATTCTATTTTTCACTCGAAAGTTGTTGGCAATATTTGTCAATAAAATTGTCGTGTTAAAAAAAAATAGAAATGAACGCAAAAGAAAACTTCTAGATGAAACTGTATTGAAAATCAAAACCAAAATCAAATCCCCTAAATCTCTTTTCTTAGAAACATATATTTGAGAACAACTTTTCCAATTTTTATAAAAACTTATCTAATGTATCTAATTTAAATTTACATTATTTACATATGTAAATATGCAGTGGTATGTTCCTCTATACATTAGATCGAGATAAGAATATGTTAGGAGTAGCTGTAGAAGTAGTAATGTTACGTGTAAGAAGTAATGTTACGTGTAGTAATGTCACCAGTAGCGGCTTTCACAGCCGAAGGGTTTTCAGAGCAGTCCGTGTCTTCTTCACGAGTGAATAGATTTTGCTGTAGTGTGATCTGAGTCCTTAGGGAGACAGGACTCAGAGATCACGCTGTCAGGATCATGCCCGGACCTTTTACTTTGTACCATGTTTTTTTGTTTACTTTTTGTGTTCACGTGTCTTCCCCACCCCTGTCTGATTCCTTCCCGCATCAGCACACCTGTCCTCATGCGTCTAATTGTCTACCTTTTAATTCCAGCGTCATTATTTTTGTCTTTGGGGTTTGGTTAGCCTTGAGTTTCTTTTAGTCGTCGTCGTCGTCGTCGTCATGTTTTCCGTTTTGTGTTTTTTGTTATGTTTTATGTAATAAATCGAGCTTTAGCTATCCTCGCGTTTGAGTTTGTGATTTCATCACTGAAGACACCCTGGTTTTCTGACATGCCCAAACCAGACACAAAAGCGATGAGAAGCAATGGAGTAAGGAAAGTATCCCATCATAATCAAGGACTACCCTATAAAATCATAACACAGACTTAACCTTCAATATGCAAGTAAACCATTGACTAAACAATCTCCAATCCTTGTCTGTTAGATTTATTTTCTAAACAATGCATAAGTTTCATAGGAATAAAAATCGAATCATTAGATAGATACAGTATATAAGAGACGATAAACTCCTCCTTTCCTAACCAGACAATGATACCGTCTGTTACCTTATGAAATGAAGCAAAACCAACCAATTATAAAGAAGACAGTGAGTTTTCATTTTCAATCTCCAATCAAGCGTACACCAGCCAACCCCTTTCAAATCTATTGTTCACCAACCCTGCAACTAAACGCTCAATCAAAAACCAGTAAAAAAAAACTTAAACAGACCATAGTAACCATATCCTAAACATTTTAGAAAACGTTTTAAAGAATATCTTGTTTATAAACCTCTGTAACTCCAAATTTAGTATAATCAAATCTGAATTTCGTAAATAATGATTAATTTTGCTATTTTTTTGTATTTTTAAATGAATTTTAAAAGTATTTTTTCCTGTTATACTAAAAATGCTAAATCATCATAGAGAAATTAATCATACCTCATTCTTAAGTGTTAGCTATACATTATAAAACTATTCGTATTTTGTAAAGTCTATTCAGATTATTCGAATAAAATTGCAAGTGTTAGTCTCTGCTATGCAACACAACTGTTTACATTAGTTAGTTAAAGAGGGAATAAATTATCACATGGAAGTGTGATTCCAACCCAAAGTTCAAAACTTTCCACTAACAGAACTAACAGAACTTTTGTATTGTTGCTCTTCGGGCTCTTTCGTTCCAACAAAAGGCCACGATGTTCTCCATGTGTGGATATTATTTAACTATTCCACATGAAGTAATTATGTATAGATATGCAAATATGTGACGCCTTGTTGGAGGGCTGGTCCTCTGGGGTATTGGGTTTGTCAGCTACAAGTGATGATAGCTGGTCACTCTTGACTTCACTTGACACATTGTTACTGATCTGCTAATTGCCAAATGGTCAGATAATCAGTGGTGTATCAGAAGCAGAGCTGGGGATAATTGGCTGAATCTGTGGCGCTGATTCTCAAATCTTTCCTGACCTATTACAATTCCAGACTCATGTGGCATTTCATTAGGACGGTTGGGGTGAAAAAAAGCTACAGCGGCTTTTGTTTTGAGCTCCAGTGCAGGGTTTATATATTTATTTATTTTTAAGCTACATTCATTTTACAAAGTTTTCATCACCTTTCTCAAACCTTGCACAACAAACAGCAAGGTAAATCCCATTAATCACAACCGAATAGGTCATTAAAGAATAATAAGCTCTGAGTCCTGAGCTTATAACCAGAGGCAAATGAGAAACTGCAATAACACATATAATGCAATAACACCCTTTGAAACCTGGACTCTTAACCTTACTCTAAACTCCATGAGGGGTGCCAATAATTCTGGAGGTGAATGTAGATTGCATTGTGTATCCAGCGTATTAGATGCATGAATTGTATTATTTATAGAAAAAATTGTCATTATATGATGCTTGGCTCTTGGTATTTGAGTTTTTTTTTTGCTTGGATCCAGACAGTTGAAGAAATATAGCGGAATTGGAATTGCAAATTAATTAGCAGTCAAATCATTTTCGACAAGGACGCATCGAAGTCGTTTATCCCAATACTAATACTGAAATGCGTGTATAGTATTAATCAATTGTCGTGTGCTCTTGTGTTATTTAAAATATTATAAAGTTTAAACAGGATTGTTAAGAGAGAGATTGAAATGGCTGTGCTGTAGAGCTATAGCAGCGAGCGTGGTCATTAAAAATTAGTGCAATGTGCTGTAAATTGCACATTGACCCATAAGCAATGTGAATACCCTGACAGGCGAGGGACAACGTCTCAGTGCTCAGTGCTCGCAGAACTGAACTGCTCTCCTGTGCAACAGTTTCTCTGCATAACTGCTCCATGCTCAGGAATATTTTTTAAAAAAACAGACAAAGATGCTGTTTTTCCTCCTTATGATATTTCATTTTGGAGTCTTCGTCTCTTTGTTCGTTAATTGTGAAGTACCTCCTGATTGGCTTTATTTTTTTATCAAGGTGCTAACGTCACATAGGTTTACGTTACGTAGTATCATGTGGTATCAAATTTTTGGATCTGAGCAATTTTAAGAAGTATATTTGCAAGTATAAATCATGGTATAAGAGTTGGGTTTGTTATTCTCTGCTTATCTGGCCTTTTAAAGAAGAGATCAAGGAAGCTGGAAAACAAATTTAAAAAAATGTTAAAACTGAACTTTCTATATCTCTATATAAATATATATATAAAATCAGAATCCGGTTGTAAAGAAGTTTTTTCTTCAACCATACATTCTAAACATAAACAGTGTACCAGGCCAAATAACCTGAAACCTGTACAGCAACTTCATAACAGATTCAGTACATGAGCTGTTTATTGAGCCTAAGCTCAAAGTGCATAAAATACTGACACCCTGCAGAAAGCAGCAGGAAGCTGATGGGAAATTCAGTTTCAGTGGCCTTAGGCACTTCTCTCTCTCTCTCTCTCTCTCTCTCTCTCTCTCTCTCTCTCTCTCTCTCTCTCAGTCTCGCACTCACTCACTCACTCGCCCACACACTGCACAGAAAGGTCACTCTCTGGTCCATTTCTCTTAGCCAACATACAACATTCAGAGTCGTTCTGTACTGCTACTCACAGACACACACGCACACACACACACACACACACACACACACACACACACACACACACACACACACACACACTATGGAAACACATTGGATAGAAGAGACAGTTATATAAATAATGGCTATATTAAGCTGTGCACTCTAATCAATAGACATGCAAACATTTAGATTTCCATGAGTAAATCCCATTAATCTTGTGTTAAGCATTAAGTATCATAAATGTTCTAAAGCTATGTACCGTATACTCTAGGCAAGATGAAATTTGAAATTTTAGCACTCAGATGTATTATAAACAGAAACATTAATATGGAAAAATGCAACATTTTGGTTCACTGAACCCTTTAAAAAAATTTTTTTTGGAATAAATGTATTTTAGATAAAGGTTACAGTGTGCATTTTAACATGCTAACATTATGCATGTTACTGCATTTGCATCTGGTTATACCGTCACTGCTCATTATTTTATAATGGCCTATATATTGCTGAAATAGATCAGATTTGCCACATGCTTTTTGTTATTATTTCATTTTGAAAGTGGAAAATGATTCCTAACTGACCTACGAATATGAACCTAAATGAATCATCTATACTTTACTCTACATGGATTTCTTCTGATGTAGAAATTTCCAGGTAAATGAAGCATTCGAAAGAGATAAATGACATAAGCCTATATAAGTATTTATAAATTTTTATGTTGACTTGGTGGGGGTACGGTGGCTTAGTGGTTAGCACATTCGCCTCACACCTCCAGGGTCGGGGTTCGATTCCCGCCTCCACCTTGTGTGTGTGGAGTTTGCATGTTCTCCCCGTGCCTCGGGGGTTTCCTCCGGGTACTCCAGTTTCCTCCCCCGGTCCAAAGACATGCATGGTAGGTTGATTGGCATTTCTGGAAAATTGTCCGTAGTGTGTGATTGCGTGAGTGAATGAATGAGTGTGTGCCCCGCGATGGGTTGGCACTCCGTCCAGGGTGTATCCTGCCTTGATGCCCGATGACGCCTGAGATAGTGACCCGAGACCCGAGGTAGTTCGGATAAGCGGTAGAAGATGAATGAATGAATGTTGACTTTGTCACTTTCCAGGTGACTTACTGTACATTTGAACACTGTAGCTCTCTCTTTGTCAAATGTCTCAGGTGTCTCAGTGATTTCACCTTAACATCAAAAAGGAAATCATCTTCAGTTATTCACTTGATGCCTTTTGGGGGAAATTTTAATTTTGCTTTCTTTCAGTCGTCATAAAGTGCTATCAGTGATCAATTTGTGTGTAGTCAAAATTTCTATCCAATTAAACACTCTGGAACTTGGTATGATGAAGCCCAGAGCAAAGAGGATTTCCTGCCACCCTTAAGTTAATTATTTACAAATAATACCAAGTCCCGGAGTGTTTATTTCTATTATAAGATGCCAATTTTGTCAATGCTGACAATTTTATTATATTATTGTATGACACATTTCATCCATTTAGAGTTAGATTTAATGCTGTACTTGTCAGCAGTCACTCCCTCATCCACCATCAACCTCTTTTTCTCTCTTTTCTTTACACGGCAAACACAGAAGATGTGATCCGTCAGATTTAAGAGAAGATATTACTCTCATCAAATCATGATTTTATTGCTTACACTAAATTGAATTTAAACAAGTTTCTAATTACTAGATTGAGTTCTGAAGATTGAGAATGAACAAAGTAAGTGGTGTTATTGTAATATAATTACGTTATAAAAACCTTGCGAGGATGTTGGTACTGACAAAAAGAAATATCTGTAGTATTAAATAAACCTGATTAAATCATGCTGTGTACGAAAACACGGCAGATAAAACCTCTTCACCAAGCCTGTGACCCGGATTTGATCTTAAGCTCTGGTCAGAACGTGCTGGCTTCCATTTAATTCACGGTATACAAAACACAAATCATGTGATCAGTTGTGTTAATGTAACTCAATTCATTCGCATGGAACTAATGTTCACGTTCATTTCAATGAAGTCATTTCATTGAGCTCTTTTTTTTGTTCAGCACAGAAAAGACAGCAAGTGAGGAAAGACCCAGAAACAGTTCCCCTTGTTCCCTGCTTCAGGTTCGGTCTTTATCTCTAATTGTTATAAAGCAGAGATACTTCCAAAAAGGATAAATAAATGTATCTTTATAAAAAAAAGCTTCACTATGTTAAGAATGGTATGCTTTTTAAATCTGTTCATGTGGAACATCAACCAGACAAGCCTCTGAGAATGAGCTGTTACTATAGCAACGATAATGTACGAAAGAGTTCATTAATATAAACATGTGATTTGTCTTGGAGCTGAAACCACTGTCAGAGCTGCTGTTATAGAAAACGCAGAATTTGTCAGTGCTATGGTATAATTAAGCTGTAAGACTCAGAGTTACGCGTTACTACAGTATTCTGTTTAAAGCGTTGTTGCTCGGGTTCAAAGTGAAGTATCAGGCTTCTCTTCTAAAACCATTTCAACTCCAACCTGCAAATGATATCAAATGATTATCAAACATATTAAGTCGATCCTTATTACGGATGTGCCAATCTCATTTATTTTATTCCTCCATGAATTGTGATTACACTATTAAGTCCTCCATATAATTCCAGGTCCTTCTCCTTTGATAGTCAGAACTGTTCTTATAGACTCTCTACTGGATCTGCTGACATCAGAATCTACTCCAGCCCACAGTCAGATGCTCTGAAAAATTAAACGCCTCATTTAACAGCCACCTCTTTTCTTCTTTCAAGCAAAATAAGAGAATGCGGAAGGGTAAAATAAATAAGAGAATAATAGAGAGACCTCATCAATGTTTCATGGCTTTTCCATCGAGTAGGTTCCTAGGATACAGGGAGTAATGACACTCTATAGATCAAGCCGGTGTCAGGCCGTTAGGACCAACGGCTCTCACACTGCCTAAAGCCATTACACGCATGCGCGCACACACACACAAACTAGCACACACACACACAAACACAAAAGAAATTGTGTTCAAGAAAATCTATTCCGCTGATCTTAATTTGGCTTTCAGTAATAAGCTCCCTCCATGAAATTAAAAATGTATTACCCAGCTGTTATAGAAGTAATTGGAAAAATGTTAAAGCTGCTGGAAATTCAAAAGCAAACTACATTCGTGTTTGGGAAAAGTGGCAAAGTGCCAACTTACATTCTGATATGCGTTCATTGTGCACTTGCTTTTTATCCAAAGCGAGTTGTAGAGGGAGGTCTAATCCAATCCAAGTGTGCAGTCGAGCACTTGAGGGTTTTACTCAAGAGGCTGTCTAGAACTCACAAACTTCTGCCTCCTGGCACAGAATCCCAACCTAAATACTCATTCTGCACTGCCACTGGCTGTGGTTTATAATATGATATGTAAAAAAAAAATCAACATTATCAATAGTCTGTGACTAATACAAAACCTACGGATGGATCCACACCATTTTTTCCCAATTTTTTTCTTTTCTTATGAGCGATACTCATATAAAAATAAGTAATATACTTGCCTTCTTCAATCGGGAACATTTTATGTTTTTAATTTTATTCTGTTATGCAGTGCACATCCCTGTTTATGCACACAAGCTACTAAGTTTGATTTTCTTAGCATTAGCTGGTAGACTGTAAATGAAGTGCATCAGCTAACTACATTACTATAGTTATCTTAGAGAAGAGAGAGTGTTTCTGTACACATGGAAGTATGCTTCATTTTTTTCAGTGTCAGAAAACCTGGTTGTTGAAGGACATATTTTCAAGATTGACCTACTGTGCTGTGCTGTGCTGTCATTTTCCCTCACCTAGCATTCTCTAGACATTTTTTCTCTCCCAGCTATTATTTGATGCAGCGTTAGTTGCTGCTGTGTGCTGAGTGTGTTGAGAGGTTTGTACACCTTTTATGTTTCATGTCACTTTAGATCACACAGCATATTTTATAAGTACAATTACAAGTAGCACTGTTTCATACTAGTCCTGCTATCAACCAAAACCCATTATTGATCAAAGTGCCTTTAAATAACTAAAAACTGAGATCAGTCAAACAGAGAAGTTACTCACAGGCCACTTCCAGTGAAGCGTTGTGGCTGACCGCTTCCCCCAGGTAGTTCCTGGCCACACACACGTAACTGCCATCGTCGGGTTTGCTGCGGCGGCCGTGCACGATGCGCAGGAAGAAGAGTGAGCCACTAGGTAGGAGCATACGGTGCGAGCGTGGGTTGTCCCTGTCTGTCTCCACACGCTCACCGTCTTTATACCACTCGACAGTGGGTGCCGGACGGCCCTCGGCCTTACAGTTCAGCGTGGCCGGCTCACCCTTCGACACGATCAGGTCTGACGGATGCTCCACAATCCGTGGGGGATAGTCCTCCTGACGGAGACGAGATCCTGAGAATAACAAAACAAGACTGTTGGGATTATTTTGAAGAGAAAAAGCATATTTGTCCCCATCATCTGCTCCACAAGATGTCATTTTGTTAAAGATCTGACTGAAGACTGCATTTCTTTCTCCACTCTTCCTGCATGCTCAGTATAGTAGCATGCTCAGGGTAGTTGAATTTCTCTCTGGACTGTTACTGATGCTATACAATCTGTGAAAGATCATATTTGACATCCCGCTTTCCCTTTATTTTTCCTCCCTGTCCCCTGAGGGGTGCCATATCAATGTTGTCACATTATGCGTTTGTAGTGTAAAATCCAATAAAATGTTGTTCAGAAAAAAAAACTCACTAAAATTCATATTGAATTGATCTTGAAAACTCGCTTATAAAAATCATTTTATATGACTGAGATTCTGCTCATTTAGATCACGTTGGTACGAAAGTAGCAAGGAAAAATAAACTGAATTAAAGTGATGTCTTTGTAAATATGAAACTAAAAGGTGATTGTCCTAGAAATCAGGACCTTCAGGCATGTTGAGAGAATAGCTGTGTTCCTGAATATTGTTTGTATTGTATTAATTGAGAAGGTACAATATATTGTATATTGGTCATTTATCACACAGGAAATCATATAAAATATATCATTTAAAAGAGCATTGCTCCTACATTCACAGACTAGAAGTCTTTATTAAAATAAGATGAAAGGAACACATTAAATGGGTTTATACTGAAATATCTATGATGCACTTAGCAATAAAGGTGCTATTTTATTAATTAGTGCTGTACATGTGTTACTCCTGTGTGAAGTCTGGGGCATACTTACAAATGCCGTTTAGGAGGTAAACAATCTTTTCAAAGCAATTAACATTAAAACAGATGAAGAGGTGAGAGACCCGAACAGGCTAAAGGACTAAAGCACTGCTGCAGCACTCTCTTAAGGTAGAGATAAAACAAGGGTTTAAATCCCACTGGTGCAACTATCAGCTGGTATTCATTGTGGATCATGTAGGAAAGCATTAACCGATATGTGAAAGTAGGCCAACATGGCAAAGGTTTCAAATGGTTGCTTTAAACCAAAAAAAGTTAACTGGGAATTTGAATTACAAAATACATTTTGGGTACCACTGAATATTTCATATTAGTTATAAATATAGATATGCAAGTCATTCAGGGTGAAATGCACTGAAATACTCATTGGACTGTTCTTGTAATCTGTCTATCTATCTATCTATCTATCTATCTATCTATCTATCTATCTATCTATCTATCTATGATCATGCTTAGAAATGGTGTGCTTTCATACTAAATATGATATGCTCTCTAGAATCAGGCTAGGTGTCTATCACAAGCCGAAAAAAAAAGAAAAAAAAGACCGGATTGTCTAAGTTAGAGAGACTGACTGGTGAGTGCAAGGTGCATGTTATATTTATGATATTCCCACAAGAGTGAAGGAGTTCAATCAGCTATTTTATTAAGAGGCTCACTCAAATGCTCAGTTCTCTCTCTGGCCGGAAACACTGGGAGTCTGTGTATGCATAAAATCACACTCATACACACACACACACACACACACACACACACACACACACACACACACACACAGTGTGTAGGTTTGTGGTTCCTGAAAAACGTATTTACATATAAATGAATGTGTGCTTGTTGGATTAGTCCATGTGTTTTTCATTAATATCGTCTCTATTTCTCTGCTTTGGCATGTTCACTATCAGACCTGAACAATATTTATATTAAATATTGCTATATGTAAAAAGGATAGTATTTTAGATTGGAAGACATCAGTTGACTGAAATAGGAGATGCCGGGTCAAAGCTCTCAGCACCGATATGCTAATGAGCGCACTAATGAGAACAGATTTCGTGCAACATAACAGCTAAAACCACCGTCTCACTCCTGACATGCTGTGGCAGTAGACTGCATTAAAGATTTAACACCAGAGCCTCAATATATGAAATTCCATCACAAGTTCAATTTCAAAACCTCATTCTCTAGACTGTCTGCTTAACTGACTGTCTGCAGGCCTGTCTGACCAAAGCAATTCCCAACATAAAGAGCGAGTTAGATGAATCGGATCGCTCAGTCGCAGAGCTTCTTGCATAAACATGATCAACTGCTCGCTCGGACTGCTGTTGGTTCATTAATCCCTTCAATGCTCCTGTACATATGAGTGGCCAGATTTCATAAGCTTCCATCCACGAAAACAGAAAACCGCCAACGCTACTGACAAGCTGGTGGCCTTTTCGTTCATTTATAAGCATACCCTAGATTTAGATCATTCCCTTAGGATAAGGGAAAGAAAAAGTGAGAAATGAAGGCATGCGCACCATGTGTGTGGGTCTGTTATGGTGGCAGATGCAAGATTGACAGCCAAGGATTGAAGATTTAGAGCATATGCAGTAACTCACACTCAGTGTATCTGCCATTGTGTGTATGCTAGATGTATGAGTACGTCTATTCGAATCGTGTGAAATCCGCAAGCAAATGGCGAGGCAGATGGGGTTCAGCGCCTTGTCATATTTGACAGGCTTCCTATACATGCCATGTTTGTGCTATAAGTATAGATTTCTTCCTCGGAAGTCCAAACACAAGCAGAGCTCAGTCTGTGTCCTGGCACTGATGGTCTTTCGAAAATTCAGGAACAGCAGGAGTTGGTTATAACAAGTTCACTAGCTGAGTGTTTTAGGGCACTGTTGTGCCATGTTCCTGATGTCAATTCAATAAATCCACTGTGAGGCTAGAATGCAATTTGGACACTGGGACTGCAGCTTACAACACAGAAAGATGAAAGCCATACCGATTATTTACTCAGTGTTACTGTACCGTCGACCATTAGGCCATGGAGAATGGGATTTGGTGGACTGAGGGAGCAGTTTCAACTGCCTCATTCCCTCTACAGCTTACATCTCATTTCCCATTAGGGACAAGATTGATAATAGTGAAGGCTCAGGAATTAAAAAAAAAAATCCATGCAGTCAGACACTGTGCTCTCCTTACAGCTGGGGATCTATAGTGCTAACTGCTGTCTCAGATTCAAAAACAAATCAGCCACGATCCTGTACTTACAGCCTGTGTGGAGATCATGATATGGTATGAGATAATGTAGAAAGCATGATGGGCGGTAATCAAATAAATGGGCAAACAGGATTATATTAAGGAGTCAATCAGGAAAGCACCTTAGGCATCTTTTAATGAGTTTCTAAACAGGTTAGTGGAATCAAAAAGATAGCAAAGGCTATCTCATTCCCAAGGATTATGTCTGAACCCGAAACTCCGTAGAAGTGGTGAGTCGCACTGCCATCTATTACCATTTAGCTGGTTATCATAACATTAAACCAATTTTAAAAGCACAGAGCAAGCACAGTGTATCTCACCAAGACTACTTAAATATGGTGTTACAAAGACAAGGAAGTGACACAGTCCTGAACATTGTAAACAGAGAGGCACAAAGTCCTGGCATAAATATTAACTGATAATAGTGACTTAAGTGTATCAGATGAAGCCTCACAAATGTTTGTATTTAGTGGTGAAATATTCACCAATATTTAGTCTGTATAATTAAAGGCAACACAAAACTGAAATTAATGCATTTTTATTTTTTAGTGAAACAAGCTCACCATATACACTGGGGTACAAAGAAGGGGAGACTACACATGGTTACAGTATTAATATTATAATTTCGGCACATTTTCAGCATGCACAGTGATGTAGCCAAAAGTCAAAAGAGTTCTTGATGTGAACAAAAGTCATTACTAGTTCAAAAAAGAACACACAAAAGTATTCTTTTACCAAATCTACATTTAATGTGTATCTTTCAGATGAACAATTGGATATACTGTAGTGTATCTTTATGAAGATTTTTTAGTGTATATTCAACCATAATTTTCCTTATAATTCTACCAATTTTAAGTAAAAGATACAGACTAAAAATACAAAAGGTGTTCCTTTGAGGTTACCGACACAGCAAGGAAAGTAAGAGTATACAAATGCACCATTATGCACCGTAACTGTGTTTTACCAATTAATCCACTGACAAATGATACGCTGTTAACACAAATTAATCCAACTGACAAAGCGGTTCTTGCCCTAAATTTAGTTCACAGCTTGTCTTAAAGCCTGTCAGACATTATATTTTTGGATAACTTGGCAGCAGAAGCACCCAGGCATTATTAAGAGGAAGTCAGTATTGGTTTAGTATCGTGTATGGCCCAGTACTCAGTGCTATCACTGATAATTACTAGTTTCGACATAATGGCATTCGATAAATTGAACATTAGCGAGCAAACGTGGTAATAAATAGAATAAGGTAATAAATAATATGTATTAAAAATCATAAAGTCATAAATTAAATTAATTCATTCATTAATTCATTTATTCATTCATTTTTAGTAACTGTTTTGGATCGTTGTGGATGTATAGCATCTCCTGGGTACACAGGGAGTGAGCAGAAAATACATGAATGGGATGCCATGTACACACATTCCCATCTAGGGGCAATCTAGAAAAGCCAATCCACCCTCTGGCATGTTTTTGGATAGAAGCTGGACTTAAAGGACTCACACATGGACACTGGGGAAAAAATGTAAAAATCCACACAGACAGTAATCCACACAGTAATCCAAGACCACGATTGAACTGGGAAGTCTGATGTAATTCTACATTGTTTTAATAAACCAAAAGCTATGAATAACCCTTTCCTAATCTAATTATTTATTTATACTTTCAATGACACTACACTACAATGTTATCCCATTTTAATGCCTGTGAGCATTAGGAAGCATACACTACAATTAGCAAATAAAAGTATTAACTGCACTTTTTCATGTCACTGGTGTGGTACAATCAAGAATCAGGCTTTTGTACTTTTATTAAGTATTTTTATACCTTTATAAATAATTTATGGTCTTTAATTAGACCTTGAGGACCACTGATGTGCCCATTAAAGCTCTTTAAAGGTACATCCCATGCACCAACCCAAGAAGAAAATACATTAGAAATTCAATTCCGTTCTATTTTATTCGTTTTGAACATTGTCTCAAAGCAGATTCACAGAAATTCAGGATATACATGTGTCCCTAATGAGCTAGCCATAGATGATGGCGGGGTGAGGAAAAACTCCCTGAGGCGATACGAGGAAGAAATCTTGTGAAGAACCAGACTCAAAAGGGAACCTCATCCCTGGATAGTGCGATAAATAAATCCTTTCTATAACTGTGTACTATATGGTCAAAAAAACTAAACAAAACAAAAAAAAAACAATTATGTTACCGAGAAATTCATTCTAGATGTAACATGAAGTATATTTTGTTAAAGTTATCAGCTGTTCACTATACTTCAGAAGATGTTCCCTTGATAGCACCCCAGTGACTGGGGAATAGTACAGTTCTCTGAGACTGTACCATGTTATACCGTGATGCTGGTTGTACAGTGTAACACTGTCCTTGTCTGCAAGTCTAGCCTGTAGTCCATCCAGGGCATAATACTCACACAGTAACCTTTAGAAGAAAGCGATAAAATCGATATTAGTAGCTAAATTCGAGCTGTGATATCTATATAAAGAATGAGAAGATACAGTTTCCATACTTATGCTCGATATTTTAGACCTCACTGTTCTCACTTGTCCTATGTATAGATTTAATGGGGAAAAAGACAGACAGTGAAAGCTAATTAATATGAAATTTATCAGCATGAGCCACTCAAAAACTTGTAAATAAAAAACTTGACAGGCTTTGCTGTAGAGTTTAATGTCAGATAAAATAGGATGTTATGGCTACGGTTAAGAAATGAAATGTTAATAAAGTGTCAGAAATATTAGCTTAGAATTTGGATGTAATGAAATAAAATACAGTGCTAGTGTCTGAATGTAGCTTCCACAGACGTGAGTGTGAAACAGCATGTAAACCTTGATGGAGACCTGCCTCAGTCCCTATAAAACCGACTGCGCAGTGCATTGAGATTGTAGCTCTGTCTTGTACAACTTGGAAGAAACTACAGATTGTATTTAATAAATAAATAAGTAAATCCAAAGACTCACCATTGATTTGAGTGTTCAGAAATCCGCACAAAATAATGAATCGCAGAAGCTTCATGGTGACAGAGTATTGCTCATCTCGACCAGGCGATTAATCACAACTTGGTGCAGAAATAAATCTCAGAAGTGACTGTTTGACTGTTTCTTTAGTCCACACACTGAATTCGAGCAAGAATTTGTCATTTAGCTGAAAGTTTCTTCACTCCATCTTGACTTATCCACACATTTTCAGCAGTCCTTGTCATCCACTCGCCTCCTCTGAGGCTGACAGCATCGTTTCATTGAACGATGCACACATCCACCCGAAGCCAGATTTCTGCTGAATACCAACGCAAATTCAGAGTGAACGCTGTCCGACACTCAGACTCCTGAAATCGGGCAATTCACTGCGTCGAATTTGCGTCAAAAGGAACGCACCTTGCCACCGAGCGCGCGCTTATGTGTGTGTGTGTGTGTGTGTCTGCGCGCGCGTGTCTGTGTGAGAGAGTGTGTGTGCGGCGTGTATGCGCGCGCGTGTCTGTGTGAGAGTGTGTGTGCGGCGTGTGTGCGCGCGCGTGTCTGTGTGAGCTGCACATCTGCAGGATGCAATAAGGGAACATCAGGTTTGTCCTCCTTCAGCAGAAAACACCCTCACATTAAATTTACCATCCGGAAAATACAGCTTTGACAAACACACAACCACAGAGTCATGCTGTCCTTCCTGATTAAGAGAGGTTTAAAGTCAAAAGTCGGAATCATTCCGATAAAGAAAAGAGGAAGTTTATTACAAGGTGAGCGCATGCTGAATAACAGAGAAGTCCAGGGGGTCCCGCGTGCCAAATCTCTACCACGAATACATTTTGAAATGGTTTTATATGTTTACAACCTTAACCGTGCACAGAAAATTGCTGAAAATTAGAAAATCGTATTAATGTCATATGGTGTGTTTTCTGCGCGGTGTATTTGGAGTGCGAAGTGTTTTGGCGGCACCTGTCGACACATGGTGCCTTTTCCTCCCAACAACTAATACTGTATGAACAGTCTTCTGGGCAAGTTAAAGAAAAGGAGAATAAAAGCAAAATAAAAGAAAGAAAAAGACAAAATGCAAACTTATATATATAATCACAACGGTTGGTCACCTTTCCAGACCTCCCTTAGTTAAAGTAGAAAAGCAGTTAACTAGAGTAATTAGCTATTAATTACAATAATAATCCTTTCATATACACATTTTATTATTGAAATAAACCATTTTTTACCTTTTTGAAATATTTAAAGAAAAGAAAGCTAAGGTTCAATATCTTGAATGTTTAATATTCAGGATTCTGCATTATTTCTAGGCATTATTTCTTTGTGGGATATTGAACATGTAACTGGTTTGTGCAGAAGGTCTGATTTTGCTTCATCTCCTCTACTGAAGCACATGTTCAGACAATATTCTGATGAACGTCATCTAAAATAGATCATAAGGTTTTTAACAAACACGTGGAGTCAAAGTCAGCTCCACTGCACACTGTCCTTAATGTACTAAGTGCGGAATAGCAATTACTAAGGAACTGTGAAGTTCATGTAAATATTTCAGATACCACTTTTCATTCAGTAGTTGTTGGCAATAATAAAAAATATATTTATTATAATTGTTGTAATTTGTTTTATTGTAAAAAAAAAACTTTGTACTGCAAAAATTTAAATCTTCCCAAAAAGATATGCTGAAAATAGTCCAATTTATCTATCTTACAGTAAACCAAATCTAAGATTATTAAACCACTTCAAGATATTTTTACTAATTTGAAAGATTTCCATTTTCCTTTTTTGTTAGCAGATACATTTAGCTTATTTCTAGAAATAAATGCTTAAAATGAGCAAATTGATCGAATTATTTCAAACTTGAAAAAAAAAATAGACATGATATTTGCAGTACAGATAGCTAGATATATTAGATTATATACACACTACTATATACAATACACACCAAAGTGATAATTCTTACTACCTGGCTGGAGTAATTGGAAAATAAAATCTGGCGATAATCCAATCTTAATTACAAGATAGCAGAATATTTATATTGTTATTTCCATGTCATAAAAACACTTCTGTCATCAGAACAGTTAAAGAATAGCTTTACCATTTACTCAAACACCTTCCCTACCCGTCTTTTCCAGCAGCCCAAGAAAAAAAAAGCTCTAAACCCCAAACTAGTTGCAATATGTTCATTATGTAAATTCACTCATAATTAATTTATGTAATTTCATTATTCGAAACTATAATGGGAAAATGAGACCTAATATGATCTTGTAGATTGGTTCTTAATTATTTATCAGTGAGCAGGGTCATCCAAGCCAGGATTAGAGTTTATTTTTTTTTTAATATTTATTCCCAGGAGAAACAAGCACATGTGGACTTGCAGATTTACTGATGTGATAACCTGGTTTGTTTGTTGTTTTTGTTTTCCTCAATTTTTTCTATTTAAAGGAAAATAGAAGTTCTGTGGAAGATTAATAAGGAGACTATGTGGTCAAGTATTAAAATAGGATGATTAACTATCACCAAAAAACAATAGAGATTATAATCAGCAACAATTATGTCATGTATTAGAGTTGACCTTATTCTATGATAATATTGCAAAACAGGCACAAAAAGAAATCTCTAAGGGCACAAAAACCTCCACTGTAGGAAATTTCAGTTTGCCCACTGTGCTTGCTGTCAAAGTGCATCAGTTTGCAAAATGACATAAGATGGCTACTCCACACCATTCAGCAACTGGCTGAGGGTTCGGTTACATTCCAGTGAGTGACACTGGTAGGAATTGCACTTATGACATCGCTCTTGTGACCCGGATCAACATCTGCTGATAGCTGTGTCAGTCCCAGCGGCCGCTGTAAAGAAAAGGATGTCAAAATGGAGATGGGTGTACTGGAGCAAAGCGGCTACACAGGCTTGAGCAGTGTTCAGTCCATGAGACAAGATCAAAATGCTTCTAGGGACAGCGATCTCTGGCTTTCATTTCTTGCTTGCCTTTTGTTATCTTTGTCAAGGTTTAAGGCCTGAAACAGAAAAAAATGTGACTTCCATGGAAACAATATAAAACATGCATTGTTTGAACATGTGTAACACTGAGAAGCGTAGCTCCAGTTTGAATAAAGGCATTTGTAGATGATTTATCATCAACAAGCATGTAGCAGATGAGGTATTTTGTAAGAAACCAGAAATATCTACTTGGCAGTTCTACTACGGGCTTCACATATGGAACCCCAAAATGTGTATTTATATAGGACCATTTTAAAGGGTTAATTGAAAAGAAACAAATGAGTTAGAGGCTTCTATTTTTAACCAATTAGGGGTTGTTATTATTATTGCTGTTGTTTGTTTGTTTGTTTGTTTGTTTATACATAGTACACTTTTATGTCAACAAAAAAATACCTTTATTAAAATAATAATATATCGATAGCAATAACAGCTAAAATCCTAACTCTTATATGTGATGAATAAAACACGTCATTGTGAAACATCTCACACTGTCATCTACATATAGCTTCCCTAAAGCATTACGCATTCTTTCAACTGAACTGTGTTAATATAAAAGGTTCATTAATATCCAAAGGTTCTATGTTGAAACATTCTTTTGTAGAAAAGGATCTATCGACCAAGCACAGAACTCCAGGGTTCTATATACAAACCCCAAGGATCTCATCGTGAGTATCTAAATAAGCCAGAGTGATGTGTTCAATTAGGATTGAAATTGAACACCACAAGATCATTGATTTTAAAGAAACACAGAGGAGCGTCTCTAACACACACTCTGAAAAGATCCCGGATCTTTTGCTTAGATTAATACACCTCACAAACTGAATCACTCATTCGTCTTTAGTAACTGGTCAGCGTTGTGGTGAATTCCTGAATCTCAGGAACACTGTTCACGCACCCTGAACAAAACACTAGTCCACTGGAAGGCAGCACACCCACTCACACACTTTCTCACACTTTTGAAAGTTTTTTTGAAAGAATATGTGGAAGTAAACACACGGAGAGCTAACAGTAAATCCATACAGACAGATCTCAGGATCAAACCACAGACAATGGAGCTGTGAGGCACAAATATTACCTGCTGTGCCAAGGTGTCTTACTTTTTAAATAAAAAGAATCCGTAATATTTGTAGGTTATGACAATACTCTGGGTGGAAATCCACATGTGCACAAAATACTCATATAATGTTTTGCATATAATCCTTCATAATAATAATAATAATAATAATAATAATAATAATAATAATAATGCATTTTATTTCATGGCACCTTTCAGAACACCCAAGGTCACCTTACAAGCAATATACAGGTCACTGCATAAGACAAAACACATAAACAAACAGCATATACATATAAAGTGCATTTAAGTCTCAATAAAACATGTTATAAGAAAGCCTGTATAAAAAGATAAGTCTTAAGACACATTTTAAAAGTTTCATAAATGCAATGTGTTTTCATAAATGCAATGAATTCAAAGAATGCTGAAAAATGTGAGTCCTGCTTACTCATGTGGTCCCTAATAACACGTTGTTAGAAATTGGACTATTCAAGTACAATATTAAAGTTGTACATGCAGGCATAAAAAATCTCAGAAGAAAAATCCACATGAACCTGTAGGTTATATACCTAGCAAAACAGCTGAATGTAATAAGCTAAAGCTGTTCCGCATTTCTAAAGGTTAATGATATTACAGCTCTTAAATCATATCACATAGCAAAATAAATCCAAAGGGCAAGAGAAAAGGGGGATTGCAGCTTTATGACAGAGATGTTAGGTGTCATTTGTTTTAACAAAAGGGCAGCCTCCACTATGTAACCCCTGACCCCCATCTCAAAATGAACACTGACTGTATGCTAGAAGACAGAAAACCTGTACAGTACAACCAAATCACATCATTGTACTACCTCAGTAATACCATAACACCTGCCAAGTAGATATAAAGCAAGCTCCTGCATCTAAGATTGTACATAAAGCACTACACTGGATTCAGTATAGTTCTAAATGCAATTATTTTCCAGAATTAAGGATGAGCTTCCATTATAGTAATTATTGCTTTATGTTGTGCTAAAACAGTTAGACAAGATCATCTGGCGTCCCATTTGGACTTTCTACCACTGGTCATTTCTCCGGTGTGTGAGATGCTGGAGTTTGAGAGAATTCTAAACTCTTTAGAAGTTTTGATGTTTTACAGGACTAATTATTTCTATGGATGAATAAGTGATATGGATATTCCTTGAAGACAGTGGGAACATTTCTTACCACAGTCTATTGACTGTTAGAATTGTCTTTTGTGGCCTGTGATCCTTAGGCATCCATGTAGCATTCTATAATGAACTAAAATCACAATAATGATAATTAATCGCACCTCGTACTTCTCAATGTTCTTGGTATAGTCTGTAGCAAGTGTTCATTTTTGTATTATCTGCAACGACTTAAGAAAAACTAAAATGTTCATTAACAGGGAATGCAAATTAGCTTAGCTCATGTTTATAAAAGCAGTCCTTTACAGTAAACATAGGTTTAAATGTTCCCTGTGTTTTCCCACCATCTCTCCGTCTCCAGAGAACACCATCTACCATCCTTACTCTGTCACTGAGGTAAAAGTGTTGCCAGGCAACCAGTGCTAGTTTTTGCACTGACAAAGCAAAATTACACTCTGTTATACCTATCATCTACCTCTCTCCATCTCTCTGGAACACACACTTGAGCAGTGTCAAGGTCACAGGCTTCGTTGTGTGCCCCATTAGAGCTCCATGACTGTGTTTGTCTACGGAGCAGTAGTGAGAACAGATGGTGTTGGCGATTGGACTGTCGGGCCAAGGTTCAGTCAAACGCATCTAGTGAGAGTGGACAAGTGTCCCTGGCTGTCTCAACAGCAGTGCACACTCACAATTTCGCCTGATACAAACCACTGTTAAAAACTGATTGTATACATCCTAACTGAGCTGTGTGATAATGAAAGTTTACAAGCATTTTATACATTTTTTGTATTCAGTTGTTTTCTTTTTCCAGAAAAGGACTACGAATGATGAATTTCGAAATCCACCAATAAGGTTATAATGGTCAAAATCAAACCCGAATTAAAATTTTATTTGTCACATACATAAACGTACACGTATAACATGGGTTTTACGACTGTTCCTTATAGTGAGAAGTGAGTACAGTAAAAATGTAGGTGCAATAAGAAGGATAAATAAAGAGAAAAAATAAACATAGATCTATGAATCTGGATATAGAAGATACAATAAGGATAGATATAAAAGAAAGAATAAAAACAGATCTGTGAAATTTGCAATGAATGGGATGGAATTTGGACAAGTATGTTATATAAAAGTTAGATCTATGGTATATTTCATGGAATCTATGGTCATATGTAAGTTTTAGTCATATTCAATGACTAATGGCTGATCTCCATATATGAACAGAAGCATTTTATTTTGTCACATATACATTACAGCACAGTGAAATTCTTTCTTCACATATCCCAATTTTATAGGTTGGGGTCTGAGCGCAGGGTCAGCCATGATACAGCACCCCTAGCGCAATGAGGGTTAAGGGCCTTGTTCAACTGTACAAGAGTGGCAGCTTGGCAGTGCTGAAGCCCCGATCCCCGATCTTCCAATCAACATCCCAAAGCATTAGCCACTTAAGCCACCACTGTGACTGTGACTCACCAACTGATGTCACTGTGCTGGCTTCCTATTGTATCATGAATCAAATTCAAATCTTCCTTGGATTCCTCTAACTCAGAAAGCTATAGACCACATTATCTACGTACCTTGGTTCATAACAACAGACCATACCATGCCTTCAAGCCTTCAGCTCACTCTTGCCATACTTTCAGTGCATTGTATAAGTGTTTTTTCCATGGTGCAATAAATTTACTGCTCAGGTTTCAATGGCATAGTGTTTTCATTCAAAACCACAAAAAACCTAAAGGCATTATTTCAGTTAGTATCTTCAGTATATTATTCCATTTCAATTGGACAGCACTTTTAGGTATAGCTATTTTCAGATGCTAAAGAACATTTACGGAAATACAAATCTGGATTCTGCTCCCGAATAAACAAGCCAGATGTGACAATCAGCAGAATAAGAAGGGAACCTATCCTCTTCTGGGTGATACTGAATACTGGGTAATACTGGATCATACCTTTATACTTTAGACAAACTGTACTATGTACCAAACTGATGTTCAGTATTTTTATCCACTAAAGCAAGTGTGAGATTTGGGTGTTAAATGTGTTTTGGGAATAGTAATCTAACCAAACTTAGTCTATAGTCTTATAGTTTAAAAACCCTTATAGATCTTTGCATATTTTTTGCAATTCACCTTGAGCAAATTGTACCAAATGACTAAAAAGTATGGTAGAGTTAGAATATGAATAAAGGTCACACACTAAGCTACTGTTTAGTTTGAAAAACTAAATATATTTAAGGTTGATGTGGGTTGTCAGAATATCCAGAACTGCTCAAAACAGAAAAAGGGAAATAGGTTTATGAAATAAGGAAAAATACAGCAATGGTTGTGAGACTAATAATAAAAATAGTGATGATGGATCACTTTGCAGTAATACTCAAATATGGGCATTGTTTTCTCTACCATCAGGGTATGGTTTTCTGTCAGCACATGTATTATTGCTATCTTAAAAGGGAGTATCATTTACTGTGTATCTAAGTGTGCATCATCCAAATTCAATATTGTGGTTTCATTGTTTTGTAAAATGTCTGTGTCATTTATTATATTTGGTTGGATTGAGGCTGGGGGGGGCACGGTGGCTTAGTGGTTAGCACGTTCGCCTCACACCTCCAGGGTTGGGGGTTCGATTCCCGCCTCCGCCTTGTGTGTGTGGAGTTTGCATGTTCTCCCCGTGCCTTGGGGGTTTCCTCCGGGTACTCCGGTTTCCTCCCCCGGTCCAAAGACATGCATGGTAGGTTGATTGGCGTCTCTGGAAAATTGTCCATAGTGTGTGAGTGCGTGAGTGAATGAGAGAGTGTGTGTGTGCCCTGTGATGGGTTGGCACTCCGTCCAGGGTGTATCCTGCCTTGATGCCCGATGACGCGTGAGATAGGCACAGGCTCCCCGTGACCCGAGGTAGTTCAGATAAGCGGTAGAAGATGAATGAATGAATGAATGAATGGATTGAGGCTATATAGTTGAGGTTAAATGCTTGAGATAAGGTTTATATATACAGTGGAGTGAAAAAGTGTTTGCCCCCTTCCTGATTTTTTATTTATTTATTTTTGCACGTTTGTCACACTTTAATGTTTCAGATCAAATTTAAATATTAGTCAAAGATAACACAAGTAAACAGGGTGTATCCAACATACAATTTTTTAAATGAAGATTTTTATTATTAAAAGAAAAATAAATCCAAACCTACATTACCCAGTGTGAAAAAGTGTTTGCCCCTAAACCTAATAACTGGTTGGGCCGCCCTTAGCAGCAAGAACAGCAATCAAGCGTTTGCAACAACTTGCAATGAGTCTGTTACAGCGCTGTAGATGAATTTTGGTCCACTCATCTTTGCAGAGTTATTGTAATTCAGCCACATTGGAGGGTTTTTGAGCATGAACCGCCTTTTTAAGGTCATGCCACAGTATCTCAATAGGATTCAGGTCAGGACTTTGACTAGGCCACTTCATTGTCTTCCTTTTGTTTTTCTTCATCCATTCAGAGTTGGACTTGCTGGTGTGTTTTGAATCATTGTCCTGCTGCAGAACCCATGTTCGCTTCAGCTCGAGGTCACAAACAGATGGCTGTGGATTGTCCTTCAGGTCTGGGGCTGTTTTGCTGCTTCAGACTATCACACTACCACCACCATTGTTTACTGTTCGTATGATGTTCTTTTTCTGAAATGCAGTGCTACTTTTACGCCAGATGTAATGGGACATACACCTTCCAAAAAGTTCTACTTTTGTCTCGTCAGTCAATAGAGTATTTTTCCAAAAGTCTTGGGGATCATTAAGATGTTTTCTGGCAAATCTGAGACGTGCCTTTATGTTCTTTTACCTTAGCAGCGGTTTTGGAACATTTTTGCCCAGTCTCTTTCTTATGGTGGAGTCATGAACACTGAACTTAACTGAGGCAAGTGGGGCCTGCAGTTCATTAGATGTTGTTGTGGGTTGGATGAGTCGTCACTGTGCTCTTGGGGTAATTTTGGTCGGCCGGTCACTCCTGGGTTCGCCAGTGTTCCATGTTTTTGCCATTTGTGGATAATGGAGTCCCAAAGCTTTAGAAATGGCTTAATAACCTTTTCCCGAATGATAGATCTCAATTACTTTCTTTCTAATTTGTTCCTGAATTTCTTTGGATCTTTGGATGTGTAGCTTTTCAGGATCTTTTGGTCTACATCACTTTGTCAGTCAGGTCTTATTTAGGTGATTTCTTGATTGCGAACAGGTGTGGCAGAAATCAGGAGGAAAACACTTTTTCACACAGGGCCATGTGGGTTTAGATTTTGTTTTCCTTTAATAATAAAAACCTTCATTTAAAATCTGCATGTTGTGTTTACTTGTTTTATCTTCGACTAATATTTCAATTTGTTTGATGATCTGAAACATTAAAGTGTGACAAACATGCAAAAAAATAAAAAATCAGGAAGGGGCAAACACTGTTTCACACCACTGTATATATATATATTTTCCATACTTTCTTTTTAGTTTTTATATCTACTCTATATTTACTTTATCTAAGTAAATATAGAGTAGATATAAAAACTAAAAAGAAGGTATGGAAAATAAAAAAGTGATCCAATAAGTGGTCAGATTAATATTTATTTTATATTTTATGTTTTGCATATTTTTATATTTTTATGTTTTTTCAGCTGATGAATAGTGACATGACATACAATATATGGCCAAAATTTTGTGCACGCCTGACCATCGCACCCACATGTGGGTCTTCCCCAAACAGTTGCCACAATGTTGGAGACATGCAATTGTACCTTACAGTTTTCCTTCTTTGGAACTAAGAGACTGATCCCAAACATGTTTCAGCATGACAAAGACATGAGTTTCCAAGGCAGTAGTGGATGAAATTGAGAGTCCTGACCTCAACCCCACCGAATACCTTTGGGTTGAACTGGAATAGATATTTCCCAGGTTACCTCACCAAACATCAGTGTACGATCTCACTGTTGTTCTTCTGGCAGAATTTCCATGACACTCTAAAACCTAGTGAAAAACCTTTTTAGAAGATTGGAACAGCTAATTCAGCAGCAAAGGTGGCATAACGCAGGAATGTGATGTTTAACAAGCAGATACTGTATGGGTGTGATGGTCAGGTGTTCACAAAACTTTATACATGTAGTATAAATACTGCAAATATGTATTTGTGGGGTATTACACATCATAGAAAAAACAAGGATGGAGCAATGTTTAATTATAAAATTAGAAATAAAGTTTATATATCACATACACGTCTCCCACTAATTCATCTGATTGTTATTATTTCACAATGCTCCGGTTGATTATTCAAAATAAAAGAAATCTAAATTGCAAATATAATCACTGCAATCATAAGCCCATTGAAATTATTTTGACATTGGCTTTATGCTGAATAAAAATATAATGAAAAGGCTTGAAAAAAATCTTCACTTACATCCATGCTTCTCCGAGTGCACTAAAAAAAGACTTATCAGATTGAAACTCCAAATATTATGAGCTTATGCAAAAAGAATACAGAACATGCCTTGCTATATATAAACATGTGTATAACTGGAAGTCTATGTAGAGTATGTAGAGTACATGTAAGAGTTTATATATTAACATTCATATAACGGTGCCACTTTTTCATAGCACTTTGAAGTGAAGGTCAAATTATGTCAATGTGAGAAAAAGAAAAGTGATTTAATAACAGATAAAATTTAATGAGTTCACCTGGGCTATTAAACGAAACAAAATGTTTTTTTTATTCTGGGGAAAATGTCATCTGTGTTTTATGATTCAGTCAAGTAATAATCCTATTCACAGCCGATGAACATATCTGTAGCTGTAATGTGCATCTAATTGTTTCTGTCCTAGTTTTATCAAGAAGGTTCTTTATTATTCTGTTGATATTGTTAAACAGACAGAGAACATAATAGAGCTGGGAGGAGGAAATGAAACGGTTACTGTCACAATTCATCCCAGATATGTGACATTTTTCTCTATACTGAGGTCAAGTAGCATAGAGTTTGACACTGGGCCATTTCTATTCATTCACTGTGAAGTATAACTCTATAAAGCTTTCATCCTCTACATCACTAAATGGAGTTGCATATTTCTGTAGCTTTAAGAACGTCAATGCAAGAATAATATTTCCTTACCACCTAAGAGCTCCATGTTCTTCTGTAATTTTCTTCTGTGAAAATAAAAAAAGAAAACCACTCTGGATCATCACATGTTGTTCAACTCAGGAGCTCATTAACAAGCTCATCATGAACTGAATCAGATGTGCTCACACAGTATTGCACCCCGACATCATAATCCAAACAGACAGTTTTCTGTCTTACACAATGCACCGTCTCTTTTAATGCCAGACCTTAATTATTATGATTATTAATATTAATAAATAATTATACAGTCAGACCTTAATTATAAATCATGGCAACATATAATATTTGCACAACTGTGAATTAATTTCTGATGCAATTCTCCCAAAAGAGTAAAAGCACTGTCTGCACAGTAGAGTGCAAAGGTTTTAACACCCCTATTCAAGATGATGACTCAAAGCCTGTACACAACATGAAAATGATCCTTTTAAATCCAAAAAGTAATTTATAAAAGGGTTAAAATGGTGAAAAACATTTTTAAATGTTGCTCTTATAATTTAGAGTCTTGCCTTTATAATTGATTGAATGTCTGATTATTAATTCAGGAGCTCTTAAATGTTTGATGTAATAGTTAATTTAATAGTTAAGTTAATTTAATCAGGTCAATAATTTAATCAGGAGATTAAAATTAAAATTGAATATAAAAGGATTTTGCAAAATTATATGCTAGGTTAACAGTCTAATTACTGAAAAAACAACATCCCCTCAACGTCCCCTGAAAAAAACCCTCTTTGCTGGTATTACATCTGTACAAAAATTGTTCTTTTCAGATGGCTGCTTGCTTCCACACTGTACTGTACCAGAATGAAAAACATTCTCATATGGGTTCACTTGGTTACCTTTCTGACAGCAATAGTTAAAGATTCTGTTTACAAATCTACAACTGAGTGTTTCTCGATCATGTTGTATTGCAAGCTGGATGTTTATTGGAAGATACAAGTCTTTAAATATCCCAACAACTTCGATGAATGCTGATTTATGTGAAAGTGCAGTAAGTAAAAGCTGTGAGCCATTCTGAAGTGATCAGAAGCTATCTCCCTTCTGAAGGGGTTTAAAGTAACGACCATTTGTAAGTCATCTTTGAAGGTTGTAGATGATGTTCAGTGGGTGCATAATCCCTAAATAAAGTTATACAATAGCTTTGTATAAGTTTGAAGTAAGGAAAAGTTTAGTCTTTTAGTTAACCTTCCATAAATTCTCTTTAAATTCCTAAAAAATCTCTCTCTCTTTTGCATTTTGATGCCATTTTCACACTCCTACACCCTACCCAAGGATCATTGAGGATGCATGCTTATGTAGTGGAAAGCAGAAGCTTTCTAGACCTTCTTGAAGTTCCCTTAACTTCAGAGCTCAGAGTTCCACATTCACTTTCATGTCATTTAGTTGAGGACGTAACCTGCATTTGCAAACCGTTAATGTATTCTAATAATTGCCATTTAATGATTAACAACCAGAGTAAACACATTCCCTGTGCTGGCACCAATTTTAATTTTGAAGATTAATTAAGTTGGCTAATATTAAAACCGTACATACAGATGCATAAGTTATGAGAACCTAGCTGAAGTAGCAATAATAACATTAACATCACTGGCTATTTTCAAGCGGCGGTTGAAGACCTACTTATTCTACTTATATACTAGCACGTCTTTCCTTATCTTTTGCATTTAAAAAAAAAAAAAAAACAACCTTTGACAATTTTTCATTGTAACTCTGAACAAATGTTTTAAACTCATGGTATCTTACTGTAAGTATGTAACATAGTGATCCAGCATTAATGATTCAATGTTAGGGATTTAAGCACTTATATACGTCGCTCTGGATAAGGGCGTCTGCCAAATGCTGTAAATGTAAATGTTATGTATAACATTACTCTCATGTATAAACATTAAACCTATACATGAGAGGGTTCTTTCAGCAGAAATACTGCCTGCTTACCTTCTATATGAGCACTATACCATTCTACTTTTAGTGAATAGACATGAGTTTCATGGCATTGTTAACCAGTCCCATTCAAGGCTGTCATGCTGTCCCAGATGCTTTAAATTAATGCTTCTGGTAAACAATCCAGGAACCATGAGAAGCATGCTAGGGAACAAGAGCAAGTTTACTCTCCACATCCACCGACTGAGTAGGGGAGTGTGTAATCATAGACAAGGACATTTAAACAATTTATTTTTCCTGTGCATGGTTAGAAGGCTGGAAAATCATTAACACTGAGAACAAGAGAAAAGCATGAGAGGAACCAGATGAGTGATAAACCCCCTCACGCAGTCTGCCATCCTCTTTACATGCCCAAAAAAGCAGCTAATAGACTTCTCCCATCAATGTAAACATTGCATTTCCATGGTAATGGCCTCTATCCCATATCTCCAGTGGGTTGACGGGGCGAGAGAAAAACATGGAACTGGGCTCCTAATCCTGTTGGCCCTGCTATGGCTGTACCAGCCTTCCAGCTGAAGAAAGCAAATTAGAGTAAACACAATGATCCTGGCTTACCGAGCAAATGCACTGAAAACACAAATGGCCTTAGGCCCACAGACAAAGATCTGCAGCTCTCGCTTCCTTCGTCCTCCAAGCCAAGAAACAAGGCGATTATTATTCCGATGCACTATCTATTGCTTTTATCATCACCTGCAGCAGTTTCCTAGCCTTGTTCCTCATGTGGCATGGCGTGTCTGCTGTAATCAGGCTGTTTTCTTTTGCTTGTTACTTCAAGAAATGCCTGAACACTCTGCTCTTCAGAGAGCACTTGAATATTGATGCAGAAACACCTTCAGCACGTTGCCGCTGGAGTACGTGTGCATGTAAATGGCCGTACACAGATCTATGAGAGAGAGACGTGTTCTTTTTTGTGATACTGCTAATTTTCTCAAGCGATCAAGAAGAACTGAGTTACTTCTTTTTTATGCATAATGCTTGTTATTATTATTCATACCACAGTGCTGTTGAGAGCTTAATTCTGATTGGTCAAAGGATGTGCTTGGATGCTGTACATACTAATGTGAATAAAACTATTGATATGATTTATTTTATTTATTATTTATTTTATGAGTTTATTCTGTGAGATTTTCTTTTGCCATATTTTTTGAAGGAGTCTCCAGTATCAGTTCTTTGTAAGTTCCTGGTAGCATTTTATTTCTTATTGGATTCAAGATGAGGGGTTCTATATAAATCTGTATAGAAGAATATGTATTGTTCTTTAAGTTACAATAAATAATTGTTGGAAAAATTCTATAATATAAGAGGAATAAAATATTTCAGGGCATGTTAATGGAAAATATTCACAGAAACTGGTTACTGAAACTCCATGTCATTTAACATCAGCTCAGTTTTACATGGGCTCGCATTACACAACTATTTATGATTTTCCTAAAACAGAACCATCCTTCATGTTTTATTCCTTACTTATTGCTGGTTCACTTTCTCTGATTTGTATTTGTATATTTCTGCAAGTCTGTGGGTTTAACATATCAGCACATTTGGAAGTGATATTGCAAGGCAGTATCTTCTACAGTATATGAATAAAACAAAATGTACTTCATTACTTTGGTTAATGTTATTATGAATTCAATTTTCTTCTTGTTAAAAATACCTCCCCACAATATAACATGCTTAATATAATATTCTGTACCATGAGGTAGAAATGTTCATTGATAAAGGTAGAAAATTGGAAGGATTTGTTGTCTTTTGACCATAACCTAGTAGACAAGACCTAAAAGCTCTGCCTCCCAGAGTTATTCACATGATTCCTTCCACACTAAAACGTTTCAAACCAGAACCTTCACTGCATTTTGCAGACACCTTTATCCAGAGCTACTTGCATTTTTATCTCATGTTATACAACTGAGCAATTGAGGGATAAAGGCCTTGCTTAGAGGCCCAACATTGGTAGCTTGGTGGACCAGGGATTGAATGTGCAACCTCCCGATCGGTAGTCCTTCACCTTATATACTAGGCTACCATGTCTACATATGTCTGTTTATAAGCTTTTGGGGGGAAAATGGAACAATTTTTACAACTGATAATGTCTGGTGTCAATTTTTTTTGTTGTTGTTGTTTGTTTGTTTTTTTCACTTGGCCTAAAGTCTTTAGCATTATAAGTATTGTCAGTCTAGAAAGCCCACAAAATATGTATTCATCCTAATATTATATACAATTTATGCATGTGTTTTATCTTTTCTCAATCAGGATTCTTACTTGCTAAAGTTTATAACTTTACACTTCATGTTACCTGTGTGAGAGAAATAAAATAAACCAGGATCTAATTTCATTTCTTCACCTGTTTGTGGTCTAGTTTGTAAAGGCAATGTGGTAAATGATTGTGGTTTAGCACAGAATCATCTGCTTATGATGGACATTAATGCTGGATTTAACATGTCTGCCTTTCAGAGTACTAAGTAAATGGCTAAGTAATGAAGTAATGGGCCTCTGGGGAACAGGAGTAAGCTGATGAGAGAAACACAAGCAAAAAGTCTTTGTGCTATATGAAACAGAGTGGCCATAAATGGAGGAACTGTTACAACTTTAAAATGCTGTAGATCATTAGCTAGGTTCATTGTTTTACTCATATCTAATGGTAGGGTAAATAGCATTGTGGGAGTTAAAAATACTGAATCTTTCTAGAACACTGATGCTCAAATTGTGTTGCTTTACAGATCTGCATTATATTTCTACTCTATATCTAGGATCATTATGATCATTATTGCACAGCAGTGCTGCCCCTCAGTGGTCCACTCCGGCAAACACACTCCAAAGCACGAAACCTTTACATGGACATCACCATAATTATCATAATAATCACAATTCAGTGTCCACAAATAGTCAGATCCAAACGAGATGCCCAAATACAATGATGTAAGAAATATTCAACCTAATCTCAATATTTTTGACACAAAATCTAAAATCTTACAACCCAATTGACTCAAAATGTGCTTTGAAGCTGACGGCTAGTTGTTGAGTAATTATTTATGCAGTCTGGATCACATCTATGTGTTCATCCTTCCAGTTATATCCTGTACTGCACAGGGTTGCAGGGACCTGGATTATATCCCAAGGGACATGGGGCACAAGCAGGGAGTTGTCTTTGGACAATTGTTCTGGACTACCCCAAAGGAAACCTCAGAAGCACAGGGAAAACATGCAATCTTCACACACAGGTGAAGGCAGGAATCCAATCCCCATCCCCAGAGGTGAGGCAAATGTGCTAAGCCATAGAGCCTCTTATGCAAAGCAGAAAGTATTGTACAACACTTTCATTAACTTTTCATTCACTTCCAATCTAAATCTTAATCATATCCAGAGCTTGTTCATAGACAACATTCTGCTTGTTCCACTCAAATGATTGCTTGGTGTTTCTTTAACATATTGACATGACAATGAAAACACAGCATGTGCCATAAATCGAAAAAATTATCAAATAAAAAAAGAATAAATCACTGTTTCTTCTTACACTGTCTCCTATTTCAGGTACTGACACACTCTTTCACGTTCTCTGATTTACTTCCACATGTATATATGCAGCTCTGAAATCACTAGATTTGTTTTACCTTTCTGCTTTAAGGTTTATAATAAATCCCAGGAGCTGTACTCATCATTGGGATCGTAACTATTGGCTGCCCTCTGCTTTCAGACCAAAGTCAGGTTTACTGGATTTGTTTTGGCTATAAAGCAATATCTGGTCAACAGTATCTCCGATGTTCCTGTGGTAAGATGTGAATTTGGTAAAGCAGCTTTGAGTTACTGTGCATGCAAAACAAATCCAATTAATCAGACTTCAAGCTTTTTATAATAGAATTGTGACCCTATTATCGATTTGTGTTTTCTTGTGGTATTTATTATTCTGCGTTTTTAAGCCAGGGTTTGCTTGCAAAAGAGATTTTTGTCTGAATGTGATTGCACTGCTTAAATAAATATGAAATAAATAAAGTGCTGGTTGGTGGATGGGCTGCATTAAATTACTGAGTGGGGGTGGAGTGTTTGTGTGCTTGTTAGTATTTGTCTGTCTGTGTGTGGGGGTGGTGTGTGTGCGTGTGTTTGTGTGTGTGTGCGTGGTTGTTTGTATTTGTCTGTCTGTGTGTATGGGGGGTGTAGTGTGTGTGTGCACACGTGTGTGCATGTATTTGTGTGTGTGTGCATGTGTGTGTTTGTGTCTGTGTGTGCACGTATGTGTGTGTGTGCATGTGTGTGTGTGTGTGTGTGTGTGTGTGTGTGTGTGTGTTGGGCAGTTAGCCTGTAGTGTAAAAAAAGCTGGTAGTGAAGATAAAATAAATGCATTTATTTGGCTAACACTTTCATCCAAAGCTACCTGCAAGCAAAGCAAATCCAGTCCAAGCACAGATGTGAGCAGGTGAGGGTTAACTGTTTTGCTCAACGGTGGTTTCCAACCGCTAGCAGTGGGTTTTTTTTTCCAGAACCCAAAATGCTGAGCCACAGCTTTTTCCCCTTTAACAGCCCTAATTCAATTTCCATCAGGGCATCAGTGTATGAACACTTGCTGCATGACAGCTAAATTCATTCTGTGGGATGTTGTGTGGTTTTCACATGTACACACTAAAGTAGGTTTGCTTGAGAAGTCTATTTATGTTCTCTCGCTCTCTAGCAGTATTTCAGCAGCAGTGTGCAGATCATTCAGCAAAGGTTACACATTAATAAAACCTTTTTCACATACGTACCTCATTTCGAAATATTAAAGGATCTGATAATATAAATACTTTGGAATTTACCAGCTTGAAATCTTGAATCTTCGAGATAAGGTACGATAAAATAAATCCAAAAAAAAATTTGGAAAAAAAGTAATTGGGGCTGATTATAAAGACTTTTTATAAAGATTATAAAAAGATTATAAATTTTATTCATGTTTTTTAAAAGTAACTATTACTGTAAATTAAAATAATAATCATGGTTCTGTCAGGACCACTTGTCAATGAGAATTTATTAGATGATAGCATACAGTTAGTGTTGGCGGGCGCCCGTCCGTGCGCACGCATGCATGGACCGAGCGGGAGAGCAGCAACTGAAAATAGAATAGACCCCCCCTATAACAGAACCATTGATCATGCATGAGGTTTTTTTTTTTTTTTTTTTTTTTTTGCAAATAATAAATGAATAAATGGATAAATAATAGAGATGAGCCGGATACTCGGCTGAAACGAGTATCCAGTACGGATAAAGCACTTCTGCCGAGTACGAGTATTATACGATTAATACGAGTCAATATCTGTGCTCGGATTGAATGAAAATCATCATTGGGTAGCTGATTGTGTCAGCGTTCTGTGATAAGCTAGTCACAGCGCCCCTCCCCTACAGTGATAGTCTAGTCACAGCGCCCCTCCCCTACAGTGATAGTCTAGTCACAGCGCCCCTCCCCTACAGTGATAGGCTAGTCACAGCGCCCCTCCCCTACAGTGATAGTCTAGTCACAGCGCCCCTCCCCTACAGTGATAGTCTAGTCACAGCGCCCCTCCCCTACAGTGATAGTCTAGTCACAGCGCCCCCCCCCCCCTACAGTGATAGTCTAGTCACAGCGCCCCTCCCCTACAGTGATAGTCTAGTCACAGCGCCCCTCCCCTACACACATACAGATGTATTGTGTTGCTGTGTCTCGCTCTGCTCACTCACAGTCACACACAGAACAGCTCTCTGTCTCTCCCTCAGTCACTCGGGTTCGTGGGTCTTTTCCGTTAACGTTTAGGGTTTCTTCAGCTTTTTACTTCGGGTTGTAACGTTAATAATACGTACTTACTAACCAGTAGAGTTCTGGTAAACGTAGGTTCGTTCAGACGTGGTGCTTGCTTGGTAGAATGCGACTCGCATTGCGTCTCTGCCTGTCGGAGATTTTTTTTCTTTTTTAAACCTTCAGCTGTCTCTAACCAGTAACCAGACACTGTGTGTTTGACACGTTTTTGCTGTATTTCATAAAAACATAAAGGTAGTAAGCTAGTGTTATAAATATTACAAATTAATTATTACTGGTTAAATCCCCGCCCATTTCAATACAAACTTCTGGGTTAGGCCCCACCCACTCCGAGTACGGATACAGATACCGATAATTCATATGGTTAACAGATACGGATACAGATACAGATAATGCTGTACTCGCTCATCCCTAATAAATAATTAATTAAATAATCAGCGAGAGGGAGACAGAGAGAAAAATATGTGGAGATTTATGACATAAACTGGTACAACGAACACAGGTTCCGGCATGGTGGAGTCGGGGTTGGAGGAGGGAGTTTAAATCGCAGCAGCAGCGACGCGCTAGAAAGCGGCTCTATGAATGGGAATTTAAATGGTCGGGTAATATGGATGTCATAACCGGATTGGTGCGCGTTATGGACAACTGATACACGCTTGACAACGTGGCCTGCCAGAACTAACGCGAAGCTTGATACTATGTCACACTGTCATGACATATTACTTCACAGACTGCTTCTGGATATTAAGCGTTTTTTTTTTTAAATATTACCATTCATCCAACTCCGGTTTCCTCCCCATTCCAAAGCCGATCTCTAAATAATCCGTAATGTGCGAATGGGTCTATGAGTGTATGTGTATGACTGTGTTCTGCAATAGACTGGCATCCTGTCCAACCTTGTGCCCCGAGTCTCATGAGATAGACTCCAGGATAAGCAGTGTAGAAAATGGATGGATGGATGGATGGATGGATGGATGGATTGGTGGGTGGGTGGGTTTTGGATAGATGAATGGATGGATGGGTGGATGGATGGATGCATGGATGTGTGGGTGGCAGGAGGGATTGTGTGAGTGAGTGGATGGGTGGATGGATGTGTGGGTGGCCGGAGGGATTGTGTGAGTGAGTGGATGGATGGATGGATGGATGGAAGAATGGATGGATGGATGGATGGATGGATGGGTGGCCGGATGGATGGTGTGAGTGAGTGGATGGGTGAATGGATGGATGGATGGATGGATGGATGGATGGATGGATGGATGGCTCAGTTGATTATTCATCCATCTTAAGTGTGGACAGGAGTTCAGTCGATCTGTAGCCAGGAACGCTGGGCATGAGATGAGAATACACCAGAGTGTTTCTCTCTACTGAACTACAGCTCACTAAATAATACAACATTAAATATTTTATATGTAAGTGCCATTAACTAGAGCACAAAACATGGCATGGACATAAGTGAAACAGGATGACATCTATAAAGTATTGAAAACATGCAGGCATGACAGGCAGGAGACTGGGAGGTGTTACCTCCAGTATTCGGACACTCAGCACTGGCGCTCCACAGGGATGTGTCCGCTCCCCACTTCTATTCTCCCTCTACACTAATGACTGCATCTCAAGTGACCAAACTGTTAAACTCCTGAAATTTGCAGATGATGCTACGCTCATCGGTCTCATCCGAGATGGCGATGAATCTGCATTCCGGCAGGAGGTGAAGCGGCTGGTGCTATGGTGCAGTCAGAACAGTCTAGAGCTAAACACAGTTAGAACTAAACACAGTTTAATCACAGTATCTAAACAGAACAGTCTAGAGCTAAACACAGTTTTTCTACACCAATTAAGGAAGTATGGTCTGCCACAGGAGCTGTTGATGCTGTTCTACAATGCAGTCATTGAATCTGCCCTGTGCACTTCCATCACCATCTGGTTTGGTGCAGCAACAAGACAGGAAACAGACTGCAACGCACGGTTAAAACAGCAGAAAAAATAATTGGTGCCCCCCTGCCCACTCCCCAGGAAACAAGAATTATGACACAAGAACCAGAAACCGGGCAGGAAAAATCACCATTGACCCTTCGCACCCTGAACACAACCTCTTTCAGCTCCTCCCTTCTGGCAGGAGCTAAAGAACTTTGCTTACTAAAACTGCCAGACCAGGAACAGTTTCTTTCCCCAGGCAATCACCCTGATTAACAACTCACCATTTATTTATTATTAACAACCGCTTCATAGCATAGGTACTGCATTATCAGAACTGTCAGTCATCACATCATCCATGTATGTTACACACACTACTGCTGTATATTGTACAAAAAGCATAATATTGCACAATATTGTTATTTGCACTTCTCACACTTTATGTACAAAACTGATCAGACATATATTCTGTATTCATATTTAATACTCATAATGTCTATTGTATCACATCTGCATTGTCTTGTATAGTCTGTATTATCTTGTATAGTATAGTGTTATTTATGTCTGTACTTTTGACAGTCACAAACAGCTGGAACCAAATTCCTTGTGTGTGTCAACACACTTGGCCAATGAACCTGATTCTGATTCTGATTCTGAAATGCTAATTGGAAAATAATAATAATTCTGAAACGTATAAACGTGTGCAAGCTTCTAAAAAAATATCCTGAGGGTTAGTTAATGAGAGAATTTAGTTCTCCAATTTTTGTCTTTTTTAAGCTTCCAAGTTTCTGTTCACACTTCAGTCCAGGAGGTGGCGGTAATACACATTAAGCTGGTTTGCCAACAGACATTAAAACCAAAAGAAGAAAAAGAGGACGAAGACGAAGAAGCATTCGTACAGGAAAATGGTTGCAACGAGAGAGTGTATATTTATTGGCGTTTTCTTTTTCTCGGTATTTTGTATTGCATCATGGAAGTTTTCATTAATAGGTGATGAGTCTGTTAATTAAAAGTTTAAACACACTATGTAATCTGTTCCTTGCGACTTTCTGGCTTTCAGCTAAGAATACGTTGTTGTTGTTGTTGTTGTTGTTGTTGTTGTTGTTGTTGTTGTTGTTGTTGTTGTTGTTGATGATGTTGATGTTGTGGCTGTTGTTGATGTTGTGGCTGTTGTTGATGTTGTGGCTGTTGTTGATGTTGTGGCTGTTGTTGATGTTGTGGCTGTTGTTGATGTGGCTGTTGTTGATGTTGTTGTTGTTGATGTTGATGTTGTGGCTGTTGTTGATGTTGTGGCTGTTGTTGTTGATGTTGTGGCTGTTGTGGCCGTTGTTGTTGATGTTGTGGCCGTTGTTGTTGATGTTGTGGCCGTTGTTGTTGATGTTGTGGCCGTTGTTGTTGATGTTGTGGCCGTTGTTGTTGATGTTGTGGCTGTTGTTGTTGATGTTGTGGCTGTTGTTGTTGATGTTGTGGCTGTTGTTGATGTTGTGGCTGTTGTTAATGTAGTAGTTGTTGTGGCTGCTGTTGTTGTTGTTGTTGTGGCTATTGTTGTTAATGTAGTAGTTGTTGTGCCTGTTGTTGTTGTTGTTGTTGTGGCTGTTGTTATTGTAGTAGTTGTTGTGGCTGTTGTTATTGTAGTTGCTGCTGTTGTTCTTGTTGTGGTTGTTGTTATTGTAGGAGTTGTTGTGGCTGTTGTTGTTGTAGTTGCTGCTGTTGTTCTTGTTGTGGCTGTTGTTATTGTAGTAGTGGTTGTGGCTGTTGTTATTGTAGTAGTGGTTGTGGCTGTTGTTATAGTTGCTGTTGTTGTTGTTGTTATAGTTGCTGTTGTGGCTGTTGTAGTAGTAGTTTTTGTTGTTGTTTTACTGAAAAAGAACAGTGTATATAATTTAGAAAGAACGTGTGTGAATGTGTAATTGTAATAAATGTTCTATCCCTGTGTGCTGTACAGGTGTGAAGGATGCAGTGAGGTTAGCAGGACGTGGGCTGTTGATGCTCGGTGTGTTGACTTGGTTGAGCTCCTGCTTCTACCCCAAGCTGAAATCTTATCTATGTCCAGCGACTCCATCTCCAGTGGAAGGTACTAAAAGAGTTTCATCTTGAAATCAGGACCGAGATGCAGATCTGAGAGCTAATCTATGACCAAGTCCACACGTCTCTCACACGTCTATATATATAATGTTAAATGTCTATTTTCAGGAGGTAATGCAGCTAATACATTCTCAAATCGATGCTAGATGGCGCCAGATTACGTCATATATTTATTTGCATATTCATTGCCATACAAATTTGAGCTGTTACTATGGAAAAATTAAAAACAAGCGTTATATACACACAAACACACGCAAAATACTGCACACCTCCTGACCAATCAGATTTGAGCATCCAGCTCCACATTGGTATAAACAGATCATAACCATTTTTTTATAGAAAGATGTAATCTTTAGTCACGGCACACCGCAAACTAGTGAAACATTTAAAAATACTCTAATTTCTATGAGGAATGTAGACAAAATAAACATTGACTGAAAGTAGCTGGAAACAGACTAGAAGAAATCCAGTTTAATTTAATTATTCACTTTTGTTACTTCTAGCCAAGAAAAGAGTTTAAAATGAAGACGAGATTGAAAGGTATAAGTGCAGTGCCATTTAAGTCTTGTATTTTTCTTTAATCACACGAGTGAAAAGAGCATTTGTATGTTGCTTTTCAGGTTTTTCCCCTGGCTGCGATTGCGTTTTCATCTGGCACAGAATCTTCTCTCTAGTTCATGATTAAAATTGTATTCCTAGGATTAACTCCTACTTCTAAGAGCGGCTCACATACATTTCTCCACATACATATTCACATACGTATTTTGCTCTAAGCTTTTATCTCGGATGAATTTCGTGGACTTTCGTAGATTATTTTCGGGAATAATTCTCCGACACTTTATACCTACTGGCCCTCAGTGCTTTATTGTCATTGCAGGTCCAGCTGAAGATCCACACAGTAGAGTTAAACTGGAGAAAGCCAGAAAGGAGCAACAGCATCAACATAGCTTTAAGGTTTGTACAGTCACACAAATTGTATTGTAGAAATAAGAAATAATAATAATTCATTTTGCAAATCAGCTTACAAAAAAGAAGCATTTTGGAATGTTTATAGTCTACTGTTGCTTGCAAGGTAAATTGTAGTTGTCTCCTGGTTTTACTTACACTTACATTTATGGCATCTGGCAGACTTACGTTTATCTCAGCTGAGTAATTGAGGGTTAAGGGCCATGCTCAGGGGTCCAGGAGTGGCAGCTCGGTGGCCCTGGGATTCAAACTCATGTCCTTCTGATCAGTAGTCCAACATCTGAGCTACCAAATCGCCACTGTGGCCCCAAATCCCCATTTTCTGTATGTTCACAGCAGCACTTAATTTGTATATTTCTGTGTGTTTAAGCAATATTTAGAGAACAATTTCTAATATTGTACAATGAAGCTAGTTTTCTTTCTCAACTAGTTGCAGATAGACACCAAAAAACTTGTTGACATGTCAACATCACATTCTGCACCTTTTAACGTCAGCTGCTTCGCATGTCTCACAAACTGAGTTGGCGTTTTCTTTTTTCCTTTAGTCAGACGAATACCTGGGAGCAGTGGTGAAGCCTCGACAGGAAGCAGTGCTCAGGAAGAAAGAGGAAGGCTTCTATCGTATGACAGGACAAAGCTGGAAACTTAGCCAGGGTTTCACACTCGGAGGGGTGAGACACCTAGACACCTATTTCAACCAACACTATAGTCTTTTCACTGTCATCCCTAATAAGTTGTTACTATGACAATTTTAGTTGCAATTGCTGTAACTGTAGCTAATGATGCAGGAGGAACAGATGATGGCACATACCACTGCCGACGATGAGACTCCTAACCACATGGCTGCAAGGACGCGAAAGGAGCTAGAGGTGCCGAGTCCAGTTCCTGTCCAGACACAACTCCTGAAAGAAAAAAAGGTAAGAATTGTTCTTGAGTACATTGCTACGGTGGCAGAGTTATGGTGCACATTATGGTCCGTGGGGTTAATGATATACGGTATGAGGATGTATTTATTATTACATGATTAGCTTTTTTTTTTTTTTTCCTATTCAAGATCATAACCTTACCTGATGAACCTTCAGAAGATGCTAATGGGGTGAGTGTGTTTGTTTACTTTTATTCACTTTAACACTGATTCCTACAGGATTTCTGGGAGTCATGTATTGCATTTTTTTAACAGTCCACTTTAAAACAAAGCCAAAGTTGTGACAATGAGCGCTTATGAGGATCAGCTAAACAATGTGACGTTCACAATGTAGACTTATTACTTTGTACAAATTTCTTAAATGATCTGTTTATGGTTGCATGCAGGTCTGTTTTTGTAGGGACATCGACTGTACATTTTAACACTCTTAACCTTCTTAGAGCCCTCTTAGACCTTCCTTGGCCAGTAAAAGCTTTTTTTTACGGCCCGTATTCATAAAGATTGTAAGAATGATCTCAGAGAGCTTCTAATTTATCTTACAAATTTCTAACTAGGAATCTTATCTTACGAGTTATTCAGGACCAATACAACAACTTTTATTTTAGAGAGGAGGCGGGGCTTAACCTGTTACTAGGTATGACACATTCTTTTAAAGACTGTGATTGGTTGTCCAATAATAAAAGGACCACTTTTAAAATATGGTCTATTATAAACCTTCGCTTTGTCTTTATGTTAAGATAATGTGAGTCTATATCGTGTAGGGATTACGTCCGTGAACCGATCATATTAGAGATGCGCTAACATCTGTGTGTTACAAAGGTAATAAATGTAATGTAACGACAGAGAGCAGAAATATCATAGCACCAAATTATATCATTTCTGCCGTTATGGCATTTTGGCTCAGTTTTGGAGATGTTAGCGTATCTATAAATGCCATAGAAGCAGAATATATATTTTATATTCACGCTTAGAACGCTATAGAACGCTTATATACATATACTGTGTATATATAATTTAACTGATTATTTTAACTGACCAATGTAACGATTCCTCCTCAGGTTGTAAAAATTGCTCTGAGATTTCCCAGCGGAAGAACAGTCCAGAGAAGATTTTTAAAAACATGCAGATCTACAGTGAGTAAATCCTGATTCATTCATAACGTGTTAAATATAACTGGTAAAGAAATGCTTTGCCAGCCAGGACATGTTTTGGTGTCTGAGTTTCCTCTTCAGAGTTGTACTGGAATTCTCAAGCTGTAACAAACAGAGCAAGTCTGTCTCACCCCAAATCTGTTACTCTGTTACTCTGGGATGCTTTTCATGAACTGGACCCTCGAATAGCCCTGGTCTGGGATTTTTACCATTTTAAATCAATGTTGAAAATTTGTCCAAAAATGAACCATCGCACACTTTTAGATTCTGATCTTGACTCCCAGAATGTGACTTTTCTGTAAAATAAACAAAATTCCAAATCAAATGAAGTTAGGCAGTTTTTCGTGCATGACATCAACATTGCATTCCACAGGAGATGGTATGCCACCTGCAAGCTCCGCCCCCCAAGCTAAAAATGTCTAGTATTTACCACTGAAATGATTTTTTATTGTTTAATACTTAATAAAACATGGACCGCTTTTACAGGACTGTGAGTAGATCATGGATTGAGATTGTATTTCACACTGTTCATTGATTAGGACTGAACTTATTTGATCATCAATGAGGGTAAAGCTGAAACATCATCCACATTGTGTGTGTGTGTTTGGATTAAGTTTTAAGTTAGAAACTAGTTAGTGCTAGTGCAAACTACCTTTAAAGGTGTAATAAGATATTGACTTCTCATCCTTAGGTCCTTTTAGACTGGTTGCACAAGTCTGGATACTCTCCTACTCTTTATGCTTTGTACACGTCTTACCCCAGACGGCCGCTGCCCACACGAACGGACCTCAGCGTGGAAGATGTTGGGATTGTCGCACACACCGTTCTTAACGTGGAGGAAAAAGACCCGTCCTAATATTAATACCAAGCAGCTGAGTCGAGGCACCTGGACCTTTATTTATAATGGAATATTAGATGGCCTTCACGCTTCCAATAAAAGTCCACCCACCTTTGATGGAACTATTTGAACCAATTAAATAGAAAATTCTATAGATTGCATTTACTTCTGGACATTTCTGTAACGTTTTAACTTTACATACCTTTTGTATTCTTTATTGCAGAAAAAAATCTATAGTAAAGAAGACACCAAGGTATAAACCTTGCAAATCTATTGACTGATGTAAAGACTTAGATGGGAAATGTAGCAATTTGATCTCGTACACCATGCTATGCTTTTCTGTACTTTATTAGCACTTGCTGGCAATATGTTAGTGACCCTACAGTCCTGTCTGAAAAGCATTGAAACGGCAAGGAAAAAAACGGTATATTTTGCTATACGCTGCAGCCACTTGGGTTTGAGATCGAAAGATAAATGAGACAATATGAGAATTTCGGCATTCATGTAGTGATTTATACATTTAGATGTGGTTAACAACTTGCTGTAAGACGCTGTGGTTAAATTCTACCCAATTTCTAGGTGAGCAAAAGTAGAAAGCAGAAATTCTGTTGATCTCAAACTAAAATATACAAGAACCGTCCTTACTGCTCTAATACTTTCAGTAAGACTGTTGTGTTAAGGATATGAATGTTTTGCAAATGAAAATGTTTTCTAATGAATATGCTGCAATAGGAAATGTTAGGTTAATGTTAATGAGCAAATCACCAGGTATACTCCTTACATGCTAACTGTATACAGCCAGCAGAATTAGTTCAGTCAGGTGATTTTCTATAACCACTAATTACAGGAAATTCAATTCAATAAAATTGGTTCTATATTTGCAGCAGAACAGTTTCAGAAGCGTGTTTATCAACGATAGCTGTTGCATACAGTGAAAACAAGACTGTTTACATGACACCACAGTTCCTGAAAAAGGGTTTGGAAAGAAAAAAAAACAAAAAAAACCTCTCACCTTCAGATTATGGCTTCAGCTTTTAGTTAACTTTGCCCTAGATAGGTTTGAACCGTGCTGTAAAATCATGGGTCGCACTAAAGGAAACCATTAATGCTTAATATTAGAACATTAGAATTTTGTAAGAAACAAAAGAACATTAGCTGGTTCTCTTGTTTTGGTTTGTGCTTTAAACATCAGAACTCACCCAAAGTTACACATTTGTAACATCATACAACAGATTCCAAGAAAAAAAAAACCCACACAGCAAACATTTATTTGGAGTAGCTTGCAATAAAAGGACTTTATTAGTTCAAATACACCAAAGAAGAGGCAATCACTTTATGACAAATACACAGAAAAGACAGTGAACACAAAAGATGGTAGACAAAGAGATATAGACGGTTGAGTTAAGATAGGGCTCCATATACATGAAAGCATACACTCCCAAAAAGGAAAAGGCTCCTCCCTCAGATTAAGCATTCATACCCAATAGTATAGTGTTTGGTGAAGACAGCAAAGGATGTAAGCTTGTGCACTTGTATAAAATGTTACCTTATTTCACATGCCTGGCATTGCCAACTTAAACAACATTTGTCCAGTGATACTGAAGGGGGGGTAAGCTAGATATCAGATTTTTTTTTTTTTTTTTTTGCTCAGAGTCATGTACATTTCAAGAACAAAGAACATTACTATCCATAGTATACAGCAGGCAGTTGCACTAAAGGCTAAAACGGGACACTGTGTAGCTGTACTGAGACACAGGGCAATTTGTATTTCTGCATTAAATGCGTGTATGGCACATTTTGGTCCATGTTAGTGCTTTCATGTCATGTCATAACACATCCCCAAATATATACACACGCGGTGGGATGAATACATGTATATATGCAGGGATCTGCCGTATTTGTTGTTTGCTTTAGAGGTCGTTTTTCCTACGTCAGGCCTGTGTGTGTTTATAAGAAATAATCGGGGGTGCGGCGGGTGACGTGGGGCTCTCCACGCCGAGGTGCGGGATCGAACTGAAGGCTGAAAGAATATGTGAAGAGTCAAGATAAACGTTAGAGTTCAACATGTTTAAAATGTCAGTTTGTGAGATAAATGATAGATGTGTACTTATCCAATACAGGGCCTTTGTTTGAGACCCTGCATTGATTTGTAAAGATTTACATTATAAAACATGTAATTGGCTGCTAATACTTACAAGGAATATTTGAGAGTATCATCCAGTTCCATGATAGCGGCCTGGTTGCCACAGCGATAGCAGTAGTTTGGTGCACTAAAGATGGTGACAACGTTTCTGTCATGACACCAGTTGTATCCCTGAAGGAGAAAATAAATAATTCAACTAAAACACCTAAAAAAAAAAAAACACTACAAAGTAATTTTCTAAAATGTTCTTTGCATGCGGATTTCTTTTTAATGTCAAACTGTAGATCCGATTACCTCCATAACAAGTTGATGGGCACGGGAGACCAGGGTAAGACCGTTGGCATGGTTGAAAGTTTCAGAAATATCCTGCCCAAAAGTGTAACCTGCACCTCTGGGAGAGATTCCCCAGCCACCACGGTCATCAGGATCTGACCACAGCAAGTCGCACATCGGACCCTGAAATGCATCAAACAAATTGTTGAAACGATCAAAGAATACTGAAGGAGGAGGAATGACTAGCAGCTTTAAAGCTAGTATTTGTTTACTGACCTCATGTGGCACCTCCTGAAGACGATCTAGAGCTCGAATGTGATCTAGTGTGTCTATAGATGGAGATAAACCACCATGCAGACAGAAGATCTACAGAGACAAAAATGATTAGTGGTAACTGAGCGGTCAGGCACTAAAAAAGTAATTTTCTTTTAGAAAGTACTAAAAAAACTTTTTTTTTTTTTATAACAAAAAGGATGTATATTAACCTGTCCATCAACCAGGGCTGTAAGTGGTAGATAGTCAAAGAGGTCTGTGAAGTATTTCCACACGTTTGCGTTGCCGTATTTCCTCAAGCACTCGTCATAGAAGCCATACACCTGTGTGATCTGTCTGCTCTCATGGTTTCCACGCAATATCGTGATGCGCTCTGGGAAACGGACCTGTCAAGTAAGCGGCACAGTAATATTCAGGACAAACCTGTGACTGCAAGGCTAATCGTTATTGCTTCCTGCAAACCCTACAGTGTGTGCATCTTAGAAATACCTTTAGTGCAACAAGCAGGGTGACCGTTTCCACCGAGTAGTAGCCTCTGTCTACATAGTCACCCATAAACAGGTAGTTTGTGTCAGGAGACTTGCCACCGATTCTGAACAGTTCCATAAGGTCATGGAATTGGCCGTGCACATCACCACAGACTGTGACAGGGCAGCGTACATCCTGTACATTGGACTCCTTCGTCAGGATCTCTTTAGCCTGGTTAGATATAGAACAAATAAGACCAGTCATGCTGTAGCGAGGGAGAATCAAATAATAAGATATCAGTTACATCTGCAGCACAAAAGCACTGCCATCACACTGAAGTGGGCGGTTTAACCTGAGCATTAGGCATCGACTGCATAATATATCAATGTGCTTTTCTCAGATAAGAAGCTGAGTGCAAGATGATACATTTTTACCAACATGTTCACCCCTACGCATTCATGGTTACTTATTTGTCTTACAGATCTTCTGCAAAGCTCATTTTGAAAGCAGTGCTGACTAACGGTGGGTTAAATTCTTCCTAATGCATGAATGAAAACCTCTCACGTGCAAACGTGTCGAAAACTCTTAACACAATGTTACAAAGCCCAAATGACCTTTGTAAAACTCTGAAATCAAATCAATATTGGCTGTAAGTACGACCCCCCTGTGTCACCATGGAGACAATGCAAGGGTTTCCATGGAGACCCATCCTCTGCAGTCTTGTTCCTCTTTCCCACCCTTCCCTCATTTAACACAGTAAATAGGACATAACAGCAGGTGCCATGGACAGTAGTAACCCAAGTTTAGCCTCTCAGAGCTGTGCTCTTTTCTGATAAAGACCAAAATAGTTTGAAAGCGAATCCATTCCAAGCAGTTGGCAGGTTTAAAAACGAAACAATCGAGTTGGAGATTATGTAAGTAATGAATAAATAAATAATGCCATGTCAGTGATTTTGGCAACAGATCTGAGTTCAGAACTCAGGAATGAGAAAAGGACGGGATTTGTAAAGAATTACGCTTAATCGACGGAGCCCTCATTGACGGTGCATGTAGTTTTGCATCGTATTTCCACCCTGCACTTTGTAGGTTTCCACATATGCATGTGTAGCGTAATATCCGTTTTTATAAAGGAGCTGGGAGATATGAAGTGATCCGATATACAAAAAAAATCAAAAATAAAACTAGTACAAAATCGGTGACTGTTTTTAAAAAGCTGTGCTTTTAAAACTGTCATCTCACAGGTACATTCTATTTATCCTTACTTAAATCATATACACATTTATCCTTAACATATGAACATATTTTGAATACGAAAGAAAAAAGCATATTTTTATGGAGTACTTATTTTTAAAGAATATTAAAAATACTGAATAATACAAAATCAAATCAAGATACTTCCTAAATGTTTGATCAAAGTACAACAAAACTAATACACTTTAGTTATGCATTTCTAAGATGGCGGTTTCTTCTTCTCCAGTTTCACAAGATCTGCCTGGACCCCACTGTTGTGTAGTTTTAAAGCCAGGTGTAGATCAAAGAAGCTTGTGAAGTGTTGTATATCCAGGCACACCATATGAAACATGGGGGACGACCACTGTGAATAATGAAAAAGAAAAAAAAAGCAGTTGCTGCGACAACCCTGCTGTACACATTTAGGCTGACGGGCCAAGGCAGGTTTGTGGGGTAGTAAAATACAGTCAGCTATCATTTAAAACAAAGCCATAATACTCCCATTCTTCACTGGCTCAGCTAAATAAACTGAAAAAAAAAAAAAACACACTGCCTCATAAGTGCACATGCTGATTGGGGGTTCAACATCATAACTAATACGCAGGTCAACAATAAAGAAAATTCAATCTCTCAAAAATACAATTAAAATGTGTTAGAGTGGTAAGAGCTTAAAAGAAAACATACAAAACTGTGCGTTCCTTTGTAATGTAGAACATTAAGCCTGTTATTCACACAGAGGAGTATCAGAACAACATTTAGAGGTTAGAAGTAAATCTCTGTTCACTCAAACATTATGCCAATAACATGTCTACTGCAACAGAACATACAGTATTCTGTATTTTTGTCTTTTACATAAACAAAATAAAAAAAAATCTGTCCCATATTGGCTCTGTAAAATCTACCCAGCAAACTAAACCCATTTTGAGCAGTAAGAACTATAACAGATTAAAGGATACTGAAAAAGCATACGATATGTGTGTCTCATTATTGCAAAATACCGTTTCTAATTTCTTTGCCTAATACAACAATAACGTGACATGTTTTCAGTCAAACGTAGTGCATTTACAATTCAACTTCCATTCCATCCAATTGATTCCTTAAATAATAAAGGCAGAATTGTGAGCCACCCATCAAATGTTATAGGCATCTCTGATGCTCTTCCACCCACAATTTTCATCTCATGAAGTGGGTCAGTCACTGTGTACAGAGATTAGAAGGCAATCCAGTGCGTTTGTACGGTGAGAAATCGAGCCGACAGACAAAAAGGCCTAAATAAAAGCACTTCTAGGCAGAAGCGACAAATGTAATGTATTAGTTCATTGTGGAAGTGGAAAAGTCAAGTGTACAGAAAATTATTTGCTCTTACTTTCACCGCCTCGTGGTTTTGATGGAGGACTGGAGTTATTTTTAAATAATGACACACAATTGTCCATGAAAGTCTGTTTTAAAAATTCACTCCTTTGATTATAACATGCAAATATCAAACAGACTGCAGATAAAAGGCTGCATAATGCTAGAAATTGTGTGTCACTGTGGAAGCTTATTACAGTTGATACTAAAACCTTTATGTAATTAAAACATTTCCTCATCAGCTAGAGGGTGAAACACTGGGCTAAAGGAAGACTAAAGGTTACTTTAAATCAGTCCTTAACACCATGCAATTATTTACAACCGAAATCCTTGGAAAAGTTTGTGCCCCACAGCTATGACGTCACTTTGTGTAGCTGGTCAATACTAGTTAGTTAACTAGCTTGATGTCATTGCTGACTGAATAACCACAAAACCACAAACCATTATTGAACAGTAAGCACTACAACGCCAAATTATAGCAAAATGCAATATGATGAACGTATTAAGCACAGGGAAATAAAGAAAGCGAATTTCATCCATCCAGTTAACTTAAACTGAGGTAAAAACTAAGACAACGTTAGTTAGTTGGTTAGTCAGTTAGTTATCTAGGACCATTTTTGAGCGGCTGGTCCAAGTTAGCTAGTTAACTACCTCAATAACTCTGCAGCTGGAGATAACTTGGAAATGTACTTTAAAAATCACGCTAAACCGTGAAGTAGACGTTTATTTAACACGTTTTATCGATACAATATCAGTAAAAACTTAAAAACGGAGTAAAAAACTAAAATTAGCTAGTACTAGCTGAATAATCTAGCTAAACCACCGACAGGGCTGTGGCTCAATATTCAGCCATGTTCTATTTTGAGAAGCGGTAACGTTAGCTTTAGCTTTAGCTAGCGCACAACAAGGAAACTGCGCGGTTTGTCATAGTTACTAAACGAAAGAAATCAAGAAGCCGTTTAAATAGTCATTGTTTGTTAGTCATACATCTCACACAAGTCGACGGTTTAATTGTTAAATAAATCACCTTTATCATTCAATCGCCCTCAAACATACACCACTTATAAGCGATATATATGTATGTGTGTGTGTTAGCAGTGCTAGCGAGCTAACGCTAGCTCCAGAGGCTTTACCTTTTCGCACAGCGTCCTCACTTGATTCTCGGTGAGCTGCTTGCACTCGTTGAGTTGTTCTACCCATTGGTCTAATTCTTTAGTAAAGACTTTATCGTCCATTCTGAACACGTCTTGAAGGATGGCACGAATTTCCTTGTTCAGTTAGAGAACACCCGTTAGCTCGTTAGCTCGCCTGGCTAAATTTTCGCTTAGCAATGCAAGATAGCTTAGCTTAGCACACCAGAGGGAATTTTCGTCGCAGCTTTAACGCCGCGAAACGATGCGTTAGCGGATAGAAAACGATTTATTCCGAATGTATGCGTGTTTTTACACGTTCTTGTGCCGGTCTGCTAATAAAGCCGCTTGGCAAAACCAGCAGATCGTCGTTGATAACGTGCGGCGGATTTGCCTTAAGTCGGCCGACCTTTCCGAGAGAAAGCCGCTGCGTAATGGCCGCTCTGCGTCCGCCTCATATCGACGTCATCACAAAGGCATCCGCGGAGGATGGGCGTCGCGCTCGTTTAACGCGATTAAAAACGCCCTGCTGCCCTCGCGCGGCTAAGCGGACCAACAGGAACCGGTTTCTGTTTGTTAGGGTAGGTGTGTTAATTTACTACCATCCTAACACCAGGGTGACAAAAGAAACAGTGTGAATGGTGATGAATGAAACAAAGTGTATACAGTGTTTATTCTCAGTCATTTCTCTATCCCAGTTTAAATGTAGATTAAAAACTCATCTCTTTAGTCAGGCGTATTATTATTACACATAATACATCCCATAATATTGTGCACTGTTACATCAGACTTGCAAATATTATGAACAGCAGCTACGCTAATCCCTCTCCACTGCTTCTCTCTTTCTACCCATCCTGAGACATCCAGAAATTGTTCCAGCTCCGATTATGGACCTCCACTGAGACGAGGCCGACTGAGAATCCTGAGGCATCTAGAGATCTACCAGCTCCAGTTGGACTCTGCGATACCATAGAGGAGATGTGAACTCCATGTGCATCAATACAGCATTTATCAGATTGTATATTTATAATCACACCCTCCAGTGTCACCCATATGAGGATGAGGTTCCCCTTTGAGTCTGGTTCCTCTCAATGTTTCTTCCTTTACCATCTGAGGGAGTTTTTCCTCACCACAGTCACCTGAGTCACCTCAGACTTGTTCATTGGGGATAAATACAAACACGTTTAAATATCTCTAATATTAATCTTGAATTTTGTATTATATTAATCTTTATATTACTCTTTATATTAACCTTTTATTCTATGTTTATGTTTTGTAAAGCTGCTTTGAGACAATGTCAATTGTAAAAAGCGCTATACAAATAAACTTGAATTGAATTGAATTTGTTGATGAGTTTCTGGGAATTTATGCATGTGGTGGGTGTTCACCCTCAATGGGATGTCAGTTCAATGCAGAGAATCGTGCATGCATGCCCAATTTAATATAGCTATTCCATCTATATGCATATTTTTGGGAGGTTGGGAGAAGGTCCTACACAGACAGTAGTAGAATTATGCACTGAAACTCAATTCCAGGACCTGTTATTGATTCAGGGACCCTGGAGCTTTGAGATATCAATGCTTCTTGCTGTGAATAAAAGGGTTAATTTTCTCATTATTTAATTTTATTTTAATAAGTGTTATTTACACTTCTATTGTTTCTCACTGATGTTTTTATCAGATGCATCCGGATATCTCCCAAAGCACCAAATTCTATTTTGAAAGATAAAGTATTCGATCTTTCATCACTGCCTCACATATAGGCAGTTTCTTATCTATTCTGCTACTTCGATTGGAACAATCATACCAATTTATAGCTAGAAACTCTTATGTGGCAAATGTAATTGATCCCCCAGTAGTAGGACAGCTAGGCCAGGACATGGGACGACTCTGCTAAGTGTCAGGTGAGCCAAGTGTGATTACCACAGTTCTCGTTGAATTCTAAGTTTAAATCAACCCTACAAAACCCTACCTGCTCTGGGTACCACGGTTTAAGCATGCGAGGAGCACAGATTTCAGAAACTAAACACTAGCACAGCCAAAGGGACCGGCCATGCATTTTGAAGCTCGGTATCATGTCAATATCAGACACCATCAAGATTGCTGCTCTCACCCAGGAAGTTTGGTCCCCCTTGGACAGAGGAAGAGAACATATTATACAGTACAAGGGGCCTACTTAACATTTCCTAGAACGCCTTTGAAGCAATAGAGTGTACACTATAATGCTGCACCTTTATAGTGTACTTTCTTGTTCAGAAGAAAGACCGATTTGTCGTCTGTTTCCAGGATTGACAGTGTTTAATGATTCCTAAAAGCTCCCACTTTCACGTGAAAATATGATGTCTTTCCAAAATATGTAAACGAACAAAAACTTACCAGGACGACTGCCAAGATACCTATAGCAATACTAAGGCAAAATAACTTTATGCATTGGTATTTAGGAAGTTCATCAAGCATCATGTCAAATCATGACCCTATTTGTAGGCAGTAATTTTTCATAGGTAGGTTGTGTTCATATTAACCATAGAACTGTAAAGAAAAACTATGACTTCAGTTGTGCTTTCGAAACATGTAATTAACAACTTTGACACTATAAAACAAAGTGCATTTTTTAGTCAATATAAACATATAAACAATGTAATGTCAAAATATATTATTCATAAAAAAACAAGAACAAATGCAACATCTATTCACAAAGCTATTACAGTTTGAACAGATACTGTTTTTTGTGTATTTACAATTAACATGTTATACATATAAGAACTGGTTAGGAGCATTGTAGATTAGAGCATGACTGGTCTAGAGTAAAACCATAGGAGGAGGTTTCAGAAGTATCTGGATTTTGAAACAGAAACATTCTATTGATAAAAGAACAAATTCTAACAGTACCAAATACTGTAATGCTCTTTCTAAACAGGGCGAGGGAGATACTGGGTTTCAGTATGAACGGACGACACAGGCATAGAAGAGCCTGAAGTGGAGTATGTTTGGCCATTGAAGACAAAGAAAGGATAGCTTATTAGTGATGGATTGCTATGCAGTGGCACTTGATTCGAAGAACTGGAGAACGGAAGAGGTGGAAGAGGTGGAGGGGGTGGAGGGATTACTGAGGGTGCATCTGGGGAGAAACTTGGGAAAGGAAAAGCCGGTATCATTGGCATGCTGAACTCGTTTGCTTGATCTTTTAAGAGCTCCAGATGCTGAGGTGCACTGATTGTTGGATGAGCTTTACTCCGCTCAATTGGTTTTGGTTTCACAATCAATGGTTGTGACGATTGTTTCTGTCTGACTGCATGGTTTTGCAGATCTGTCAAAGATGTTGTTGTTGCTTTTGGGTGTGCTGAAGGTAAACTCTTAGACAAAATCAAAGCCCTTATTTTGGAGTGAGACGTTGATTTGATAGTGTCTGGTGGGGTCCAGTCCCAGATAGGATTTCTGGTATTCCTCCATTGCAACGCATTACTTCTTTGGGTGAAATCAGTGTAAAGAGGTGAGCTTCCAGGTTGGGCTTCTAGACTGGGCTGAATAAGTGGGGTAACATCATCACTGAAGTTACTTCTTGAGCACGGATGTGTTGCTCTAAAAACAACAGAGATTCGTTATAACAAGAGAAGAATGCCCGTTCAGCAATATGGAGAGATGATTCGAAACGTGACATGTTTTTGTGATTTTTATGTGACTTGTAAGCCACTCTTAAGATTTAAAGTCACAGTTTCACCTCATCTCATTCCTGCAACACATTTTCAGTGATTTTTTTTGGTTCTTACCTTCTACTGGGTGTTTGATATGTTTCTTTTGGTCCATCTTCCATTTGAATCTAGAGATGGTAAAATGTGTGTTTTATTACTGCAAGGCACGGATAAACTATTGTAAGAAGGAAAACGGTAAACAGTTCTCAAAACTTACCAGTGTGGTTTGAGTCCTCTCCGTGGATACCCCTGCTGATGGGAATCTGATAGCATTCATTTGCAGTGGTGATGTCATTTTCCCAATATCCAAAGGATGCGGTGGCTGATCAGTTTTGTTAATATGGGCTAAATGAGCCTCTGTCTCCCCATAAACAATTTGAGAATTTATCCTATTGTATTTCACCAGCACTTCGTTTGGAATCCCACGATCCGATTCACTCCATACAAGAACCTTTGATGCATCGTAAAGAAGATGTTCCATCCCGAACCATGAAATTTTTGTAATTTCATTATGCGATTTCAAATAGAGGATTTTTTCTTGAAGATATCTGCATATAATGGACAGGTGCTCAGCTTTCCCTACATCAAATGTACCCGGTAACCGATCTGCTGGTGTCTCAATAAACGCCATCACAGTATCATGCGTCTTTTTCAAAATTTCCATGCGGTCCCCTAAATTGACCATGACAGCTGTTGGTACAGATAAAAAGAAGCATTTAACATCAGAGGGATTTCTAAATGCAGCTTCTATTTCAAGCCTCTCCCGCTTGGTTTTCAGGTACATGTAGTACGATGTTTCAGGGGCTTCTTGTAACTGCTGGTGCAAAGTGGACACTGCGCAATAGTATTCTTGCAATCTTTTGTAGTCGTCACTGGAAAGGCACTGCTGGAACGATGAAAACAATGACGATTGCTGCTGAAACCCAACAGTGCCCTTATAAAGTTCACCATAGAGAGAAGGATCGTACCAGAGCAAACTCCTAAATGTTGGTTTCCTTCTGAGAAAATTGATTTTGTTGTCAACAAATTGGCAGGCCTCGATTATCATCTGCAGTTCCAAGAAAGAATTTATTGCTTCAAACTTCAACTCAACTGGTGGTGGAGGATGGTCTAGGTATTTTTCCAAGATTAGATTTCTTGAAATGCAGGACTGGTGGAAAGAAATCCTCTGATCTTTTTCGAAGTTGGAGATGAAATGTTGAAGCATTCTTTTGCATTTTGACTGCAGGGGACCAAGTTCTACCAAAGAAACCGCATGGTCAGCCAGTTTTAGAGTGTTGGATATATCAGTGACACTGTACTTATTATGGACGTATGTGATCTGGACTTGTTCATATTTGGCTTGTTCAGTTGACTGATTTACTTGATATTGCTGTTCTCTTGATCCGTTTCCTTGCTGTCCACCTGACCTGCTCAGATTTCCTAAAACTTGGGGAAAGAAGATCTGATTTTCCTGCAGTTTATTTCCATGGTTTAGCAACCAATGGTTCATGTTTGGTACACCAGAGGCAGTCTGATATGGTTGAGTGTCCTTATAGACCTGATTTGGACTTGGCTCATTTCTGACTGTTTCAGTAAAGGTACTGTCTGGACTGACCCTTTCCAAATTGCTTGTTCTCCTTCTCTTTGATACAGGGCTGTTAATGTGCTTGTCCCCATTACATTGCTTGTGTTTTTTAGGGGCTACTTGGAAAGGTGCAGTTCCAATCTGTCTGTGTGCGATATCAGCTTGTTTGCTGTAGTGTCTTGTGTTGTGTAAATGCTGTTTGTGAGCTGTACTATCTAAAGTTATCCATGTGTCTGGAACATGAACCTCTGCTAGAGAGTTATTGACAGCATCCGGTTTTTTAACTGTGAACTCAAATTTAGTTAAATATTCTCTCAGTTTAGAAATGATCTGTGTATCAGAAGTTGTTGGGAGGCTATTTTTGACTTGTCCTTGCCAAGCTAAATGCAGATTGTCCTTTGTCCCAGCAAAGTCTTCTTGTGCATCTTTAATGATTCTGCTGTGGAAATCTGATGTCGTCTCTACAAGTGAGTTTGTTATCCCACTACGTTTAGTATCCTGTAAAGAAGGTTGGCACTGAAAACCTGAAGCGAGCTCAGAATGATGATCCGTTTTCTTTGTGAAGATCCCTGCAACATCACCCTTGGCACCTTTCTGTGATTTTAATCCGTTCTGATTTGTATATGGCCCCTCTTCATTTGCATCTGTGTTTTTTGTATTATTGTGTAGATCTCCATCTTGAAGTGTGCAGATTTTGTTGGTTTTCTCTGAATTGGTGCTCGATACCCTTTGGGTTAAACCACTACCAGAATTGTCCACAGCAGTGTCACCAAGAATCCCAGCCTCGGTTTGTGTGTCGTTCTCATTATTCATTACTTTAGGTGAATCTGAAGTCAGGGCTGTCTGGGCTTTGGCAGTGAAGCTGCTGATCATATTACCTGAGGTTATATCACAAGGGATACTTGAGACAGTGGGAACAGGGCTACTTGTGTCTTTATAAGCTCCAGTGTTGTAATCTGGCAAAATCTCTTTAGTGTCACAATTGTCCTCCTGAGATAGCTTTTTTAGTAATAATGTCTCTTCCTTGTGTTCTCTTTCTGCACTCTCACCATTACTTGACTCATTACTGGCAGAACATGTGACCACAGACGATTTTTCTTGATGACTGGATTTGTTAGTTTTTGTTCCACTATCTGTTTCCATTTCCTCAATTATTACTGGACCTTCAGAATCCAAAGTGATGTTTTCCTCTGATTCTTTGATCTCATTGTTGCTTGAAATCTTTGAAACATCATGATGGACAATATCGTCTGACTGTTTGACAGGATTAATGCACTGTCCTTTCATTTGAGAGAACTCATCACCATGTCTAGTCTTATTTTCACTGGAACCCTCTTCAGTTAAAATATTAGAGGCATTGCCATTCAGACTGGACCCCAAAGGTTTGCCATGGATTTGAGTAGTAGACAGAGATGCAGCAGCTGAATTAAGGTGTGAATCAGAACATTTATCAACGATGTTAGCTATATCAAGACATGAAATGTTATCCGATAAGTCAGATGTCAACTTGCTAAATGAAGCTTGACCACAAGAACTCATTTTTGAGCCTTGATTTGTTCTACGTTTTCTCTTCGCTTTTAATAAGTGATTCTTCCTGATATGCTTTGTCTGCATCTGAAAACGAAACGACAATTGACCTGGAGTTCTTTTACTCGGCACACTTGATATTGAGCTTTTTCTGCACAGAACCTTTGAACGCTTCTGTCTAAGGTGTTTACAATTTGCATTGAACCTATTTTTATTGTACCGCAGTGCCATGAGTTTAATCAATTCAGCGTTATTGTTTCTCGTTCCCTTTCCTCGGTCAACGCATGAGATTTGAACTTCTGGTTTAAAATCTCCACTGAGATGTGTGGAGTAGCTATTGGTTAGCTTATTTACATTTACAAAGGATGCTAGCTTCCGACGGAGGTGTCTTAATTTTGAGAATCGTTCAGAAAGCGTAAGTGTGTCTGGGGATGTCTGGCTGGATTTGATCTTAAGTATAAGCTGGAGGTCTTCTTCTTTTGGTTCATTAACACGAATATCTGGTAAATCGATAGCAAGCTTTTTGTCTAGACCTTTCTGCCTGAGATATGATTTGTTAGAGAAATCATTTGCTTCATTTGAATTGGACAATAGCTGATCTAGCTGTAATCGTTTATATAATGAATTGTAAATAGTGTTGTGTTGTGCTTCTCCCCTCTCAACCTCTATAAACATCTCAGAATTGGTATTAGATTTAGAATGTGTCAATGTTTCTCCATCTTGTTTTTCAGTACTATTTTGAATATGTTGGCCAGGCTCTATCGCAGTAACACAGGAGCAGTCAGTGCCTTCGAGTGCATCGCTGGCTGAGATGTCAACACAGTTTGCCACTTCCATGGCTATTACGTGTTGCTCAAATTCAGGACAGTCTTCAGGACAGGTATTGCTTAGTGAAGGCATACATGAAGAATACTCTTTTGAACTTGTGGAAATCTCATTTTCACAGACATCTTGGTAATTTATCTCAACTTGTACTTTAGGACATAAAGATTGTGTGAAATCATGTGTAGTTTCTATAGTTTTGCTCTCGTCTGTAGGATTTGATTGCATGGTACCTTGCACAATGAACGTCTCTGAAATCCTTTCTTTTTCTTTTACAGGTTGAATCATACCTCCATCTTGAGGCTTAGTCTGAGACTCCGGAGAAGGATCCTCCTCTTTCTCCTGCACAGGCGTGTCTTTTGGGCTACAAATCTTCTGGTTCAACTCATCATTGTCTGTATTCAGCATATCTACTTTGTTTCTCTCAGAGTCCACCAATACTGTTGGAGTTGTCAACTTGAAAACATTGGCACTAACCGAATTTCTCATATTGGAAGGATTCACATCACATTGGGTTCCTTTGTTCGATAAAAGGGAATGTGTGGAAGAGCAGACTATGTTTTGGGACTCTGTTTGAGACTTACTGAAGTCAGTTTCTGTCTCGGTGTCTTTCTGAAAAAGCAGTCCCTGTTTATACCTTTCGTGATGCAGCTCATAGAAATGTATGCGGTCAATCAATAATAGTTTTTGCTCTGGACTCAAATTTTCTTTGGACCATATTTTTGTGTGTCTCTCCTCCTCTGTCATCTTGAAATATGGAGCATATTTCTGAAATTTCATTTTAAATAATTTAATTGAAGGCATATTTTCAGTCTTTGGCTGTGCAGTGGAATTGGATTTGCTTGGATCATCCAGTGAGGGTTTAGGGAACCTGTCCATTTTGTGTTCCTTATCCAGTTCCAGTGACTGTTTCTCACAAAATAAAGTGGATTCATTCTCCTCTTTTTGGTCTTGCGAGTTTGCCTGGCACTCTTGTTCCTTACCTTCTGGAACACTAGATGTTATTTCTTCATCTGAGCCTTTCTTCTGTATGTTTGTCTCTTGCCTGGATAACCTTGGGTCTTTAACAAGGCGAGATGAATAGACTATGGTGGAGATTTTTTCTGCTGAGGTTTGAGGTATTACCCCCAAGGTGTCTGTATTACCTCCACAGACACTTGTGGTGTTCAGGTTGTATACGTTTGAAGGGAATGCAGGTGTGTCCTTGTAGCTTTGCCATGAAATGCTACTGTCATAATATGGTAGTGAAGAGTTGAAATAATCTGCTGTATTATAATAAGGCATGCACGCCTGGTGAGGGATAAAAGGAGGTGTTGTTTGCGGATCGTTGCACTGAAACGGAGTAGCATCTACTCCATTAGCCTCTGCTCTTGGAGTTTGTGACTGGTACTCCACGCCTGGGCAGCCTTGTGTTGCAAAACGTTTGAACGTCACTGTGGCATTCTCTCCTTTGCCCGTTCTTTTAGCCACAGTGCAGCTTTTCAAATGCTCTAGAGGGCCTGCCAGGGTAGATTGGAAAAAATCAGAGCTTTATTAAAATCCAGATGTGTGTCATCACAGATGGTTCTGAATAAACAAATGAAAGAACTGTCATTTAATGGATTTGTGAATGCATATTGAGTAGTTTAGCAAAACACATCTTTGTTATGGAGTGCTTTATCATACCATGCGTAAGGCTAGCAGGAGGTTTATTGGGTGAAACAGGTGGACTTATGGATGCTGGTGCTGCAGCACTAACAGCTGGAGCAAATGAAACCACAGCATATGGCATACATTGCCTTGGCCGTTTGTTGAGTTCTTGGTTTTGATTGTAGTCATATAGAAACACCTGCAAGAATCAAATAGCAACAATATAATCAAAACTCTTTGCAATATCATGTCGTGTAGATGGGTATTATTTTTCTTAAATAGCAGCTCTAATGATAGTCAGCTGCATTTTAATTCACAGGTTAAAATTAATTGATGTTATTGTTTCTATAGTAACAGCTAATTCAGAGGACTATTTATGAGGATCTGTATGATATTAATATGGTGAAGGTTTCTGCAAAGTAGATATTCATGGAAGAAGCGTCCCCTGTCGGCACTTTGTAACAGTACATAATGGAATAGTAACATGATATGCTCTTTTACCCATCTTTGATTATTTTCCTATAATATCACGTCTGTTATGTTTTTTATTTTTTTTTCTTTATTTTTTACTTTATGCTATTGTCAAACATACCGATGAGCCCAAAACCTGCTGGGAAACACTGTCACGATATGAAACAGCATCTTTTGCAATGTGACAGTCGAAGCCAACAATAGGGTCTACGGTTCTGTTCCACTCCAAACTGGGTGTGACTTTTTTCACCTTTCCAAAGAGCACCTTCAGTATACATGTTAAAAAAAAACATTAAGTGCAAAATATCCTTTAATGCAATTGAATGTATTTAATTTTAAATTCAGACCAGCAGGATAGATTGATGGGAACTTTTTGGCATTTGCCGTGAAACTGACCTTGAAAATAATCAGATTTTCCCCGCTACATGCGCTTGCAGTTGCATACTTCAGAGCCACATCAACATGCTTAAACAAATAAACCCCGTGTGAGGGTTTTCCCAAAGAATACTGGTCCTGGCTCCCAGTTCTTAATCCAAACTGGTAAATTTGATTTGTTACTTCAGAAGATTCTACCAAGAAGCAAAAACGTTCTTCCATTTCTCTCCCATGTCTACCTTTTGTACGCATCTCTGACCTGCAGACAACAAATCATCAGTAAAGTCAAACAGGTAGAAAAACAAGTTGTTAATGATTGAATTGTTTATACTATTACTGCTTGAATTGCTTTACCTTTTTTCTGAGAATTCCTGAAGAAACCCATCATTGTGTACTAATGTTACATCCTTCAATAGCCAGGTGTTAGCATGTTCCTTCCTCATGTCTAATCTGGATTCTTTCAGTTTAGCTTGAATGAGAGTATAATCACGGCTGTCTTCTGGACAAGGCTCCAGGAAGACTGGTTAATGGGGTACAAAATCAAAAACAGACATTTTAAAAAGAAGACTTGTTACGATGAGACACTGTAAGGTCTACACATCCTTCTTCTCAGAAAGACTAATGATATGTATTTTTTGCTAAGTTGGTAAAACCTTGTCCAGACACCCTCTTCTTCCTGGGTATGGTGAAGTTCCTCAATGCCACAGTTCCTACTGGCTTAGATGAGTTAGGTGTGGAAAGAAGCTCGATGGACCCTTTCCTGCCTCGCACTTCCATAGTTGCTTACTGCAGAATATATCCCTGCAAAAAAAAAAAACAAAAAAAAAAATTCTTCAATTCCGTATGTCACTGCCCTCCGTTTCGACTTGTGTACGTGCTGGTGTACTTCTGAACACTGCATGAAATTTCTTTCTCAGTGTAAAAAAGACCTGCAAATGTGGGAAGATCAACCCGTTTGTGTTGTAGAAGTGTTACTTGCTGGCTTCGCTACAGCGACAGTTTAAATAATTATCTGAGATGACCATATCTCTCTCTCTCACACACACACACACACACACACACACACACACACACACACACACACACACACACACATTTCCAGTAAAATTGTATCCAGTATAATTTGGCCAAGGTCAATTTGACTATTTGTAACTATTTCTAATCCGCTCGTTTGTTTTCTCTAAATTTTGAAGCCCACTCATTCCAATGTGGGCTCCTTTATACAGTATGATTCTGTGTATGAACATTTACATACAAAAACAAATCTCACCAAGCTTCATGCCAGCGATGGTCCTGGCGCACAGTTAGTCTTAGTTATGGCATGTTTCTAATGTTGTACTGCTGTTTAAAACTAAACTTTGACTACTCTGTAGAAAAGCATTTGATTCTCCGTTTGTTCAGTTTAAATCATGTGACTGCATGGCATGTAAAATGTGCTATTTTATTAACCAGATTTCCTTCAATCGCACTGCACCAATAAATAATCTTAAATGATCTGTTGCTGCAATATTTCTGATGTTTGTCTGTCTATCTATCAAATTACACATATACAGTACAGTATAAACAGACGGAAACGGATGATCAAAGCATGGTTTTAGGCAACATTTGTTATTACTACATTACTACACTACAGCGAGATGAGATAAGATGTGGAAATACAAATATGAATCTTTGTGTAAGAAATACTGTGGAAACGCTATTGAACACGCGAATGAAACAATGCTGAAATACGCCTCTGTGGAGGAAAGCAAACTCTTTTTTTTTTTCATGCATTAGAATCAGAATGACATATAATACACATTCAGAGACGTAACAGTGACAGGTGGATGGATAAGAGAGAATAATGTGAGGAGATAAGCACTAAAAGTAGACACCTTTTTTATTTGGTGAACAAATGTAATTACCACTTGTCTGCTTGCCAAATCTGCTTATCGTTATTGAAATCTACCTCAACTTTACACATCGATCAAGTTATAGACAATACAATACTTTTATAAACGTATTTTGTTACGATAAAGGTTTTGTGTACTCACCATTTTTGGAAAGCTTGCCTAAGCACGCGAGTTAGCATATGTGACCTGTCTTTGTAGGGAACTGTTGCAGTTTGTCACTTTAGTTTGAGGAACATCAAGTGAGACACCAAAAAGGAAATCGCTTGACCTCAAACTGTGAAGTGCTAAAGCACAGGAAATTACCCAGCACTGCTAGCATTAAGAACATAGGCTGTGCTTCTTTAGTGCAACAGCAACGTGTACTTCTTTAAAATTAGATACATGATGAGACCTTGAGGAAAAATGAGCGATCTCTATTGTCTTGTAGACAACTCATTGACATCAGGAAAATGATAAATGGTGATAATTGATGATTTTGAACATTTGATGATGCTTGGTGACTCGTGTCTCCGTGAGCGGTCCTAAGCGGACGTTCGTCTTTTCTCCTTTCTTTCTTTTTTAACCCTTCTCTTTACATTTGACCTTCAAGACTGCTTTGTTAGAATGCAAATGAAAAGCAAATTTATTCTTTGACTCAAACTGCCTTGTGTTATTCATACAGGTCATACAACAGCAAAGGTCATTGTCCAAATACAAATACAATGAAAAGATTGATATAACAGAAAAGTATGATTTGTTGGCTGTAGGAACTATCATGTGCTGAGGGCATGTGAGAAGAACAGTAGCAGTGAAACAGGAAGTGTGGTCTGGTGAAACAGTTGCATCAACTGACCTCAGGGAGGATAGAGGCTATCCTTTCACAATCAAAGAATGCTGTTGTCATTACCACTTCCTCTTTCTGAGTTTAAATTAAACCTCACCCTAGTTGTTGCTTAGTCTTTACTTATTAAAACAAACAAACAAACAAAAAAAAAACATGAAATTCACCAAGGAACAATTAGATTTGCTCATTCTATTAGTGATTTTTTGATGAGTTACTGCCTCCATGTTCCTCTCCTGTGTACCATCTCCGTTGTACTGTCTCCATGTTCCTCTCCTGTGTACCATCACCATGTACTGCCTCCATGTTCCTCTCCTGTGTACCATCACCATGCACTGCCTCCATGTTCCTCTACGTTACACCAAAGCTACTTTTGTAAAGCTTTTTGTAAATGCAAGGATGACATGCAGTCTAAAAAAAGTTTCATAAAACCACAGCATTGAAGAATTCTCAAATCTGATTGGCCAGAAACTGTTGATAGATTTTACAGCAGCTCTGACTAGGATATAATTCTAATAAATTGAATGAATGTGATTGATCTAATGCGTTATCGATCCTGTAGTGACGGCTCTTTCTCAGAGAAAACTGCGTAGCGAAGACTCTCGACATAATCTGAGGCTAATAATAAACTGATTTTTTTTAAAAATTGTTATTAAGCAAAAAAAAAAAAAAGCTGAAGCATCGACATGGTGAAGTTCCCTGTTAGGCATGTTTCCCATAACAGTACGTCTCATTGTGATTTCTTTAAATTGATGCCTTCGTGCAATTTTGATACTGAATAGTTCCTGCTTCACGAAAGGGTTCACACTCAAATAGAAACTCTCTTTTGTTGCATTCTACATGAATGATGAACAGTTACCTCAGAAAGTACTCATCCGGCAAGTCCTTTGGGTCATAAACTGTGAACATTTGAATATTTGCTGCTTCTTTGGCTGTTTATAGACCCCAACATCCTAGCAACTAATTATCACACTGTCATATGTGCAGCAGTGTTGGAAAGGTCATCAGACACTAGTGTGGTCGACGATTGCTGGAAACTAGCCAAAAATATTGTATGTAACATACTTTGACACCTAGAATATAGTTCACCAAAACGAAACGGAAATGTCTTTTTAATTACTTATAAATCTAGTCTGCCTTCCACCATGTTTTGTGATTAAGGATCCCGTTTATCAAGCCAGGAGATAAAAACTGCGTAACGTTCTGTACATTCTTTCAAAGTATCATTTCCTTTACAGTATACAAGCTATATGTTGGATAACTACATGCTGTAGTGAAGCTGACATGAGCCTTTTTTTATATATTACACATTGTATTCAGATATTGGCTGTCAAAATGTCCACTGCGCTTGTGTTCACTTTCACCTTTAATCAGATTCTGAGCAGAAGTCTACTTAACTACTTCTCTGAGATATACGGAAAAAAATGAATTTTAGATCAGGAAATCCTACAAGTTTCAGAAGTATATATATATATATCTCAAAAAACTTTTCCCACTCGTATTTAATAATGTTCTATAAATTGACCTGAACACAAACACCAAGACTGAAGAACCCTGTACAATGATTCAAGTGATTATATGTGTGTCTCATTTAATGCTCATTAAATGTCCTGTATAGATAAAAACACAATGTACCACACGCTGTGTCGTTCGATTTGAGTTGTTTGCTTTTTATTAAAAGAAACGAAGATAGATACAACCAACATTCGACACATTCTCCTTTGTTTTAAAAGCGTAGGCTTATATATCTTTCCACTTAACAATCTGCAATATATAGCTATCATTTTTCTTAAACTCTGTGACACAAGTTAATAAAAAAAAGAAAAAAAAAAAGAAGACAAAAACATTTTTTAAACATGAGCATAAAAAGGTTTCATTTTAATTAGATTAGATTGTCTATGGACAATTGGTTTATCCACACCAAGGTTGCGTAACTGTAAATAGGCATTTCATTTCTCAGCATTTACTTTGGTGCAGGAATCCTTCACAAAGCTTTTAAACATGAGGATGATTCTGGATAATATATATTTATATGTTTTTTCTCTCTCAGATGGGCTGCTGATTACTGCACTGCTGGTGCAAATTTATGACTTTCCTGCTGTTTCTTTGTCAGTCATGATGTTGAGGTTTCAACTGAGCAGTTGTGCAATTTACAGTTACACAAACCCACTTCTGCTCATGGAGTTTTTTTTTGTTGTTGTTGTTTTTGTTTGTTTTTTTTTTTTTTGATTGATTGACCGATGGCTAGCTTCACGTTTGCTCTACTTCATCAATTTTTCACTCGACATGCATGCAGCTGTGGTCCGTATGAGCACCTTTATATATTATTATATAGCACCATTTTTTTTAGAGTTAGAAAGGACCAACTGTCGGCATGCATGAACATAAAAAAAAATACAAAGGAACCAAAAAAAAAACCTTATTTAGCCTTCAGATACATATCCTACATGTTGCAACCTTTTACGAACATTACAAGGCAATTAATGAATATTCATACAGTACCATACATATTAAACCGGAACTAATACAGTACACACGATAAAGAAAGTGCTACAATACAGAACAATTGCTTTCTTGTTTCGAGTCTTATAATACTCTACAGGAGGACACACTAAGGATGTACGATACGTTGTCAAAAAGATACACCAAAACATTTTTTATTTCACCATTTCTTTTGAAACCTTTATCGAACACTACTTCTAAGTTCCAACTGCAGCAGAGATGCCATTATCAACACAAAGGAAAAAGAAAAAGAACTCAATAAAGCTTCTACACCTTTACAGCACATTACCTACATCAAACTTTTATCTTTTGATTAACACAAAAAAGGCCTGTGACCTTTGGCTGGACTGTTATTTTGAAACATTGTTGTCTAAATGTTCCTGAACAGAACTATAACAACGACGTGTTGGTGACGAACGGAAACTTGCAAAATTGTACCAACAAATCATAAACCTAAACTAAATCATTACAATCTCATTGTAATGATTTTAAGGCTTATGGGTTAAAAGTGTTACTTGGATGCATTGTAACAGTCCAATTCAGTGAATTCAAGTTTCACAATTAACTATGATAGCTGCAATGTTACAGGCTTAACATTTTCAAACAGCTTCACGATTACTGAATTTCTCAAATTTCTAGCAAATTTCTGTCCTAGTCGATCATCCTGGACGACTCGGAAAGAAAAATGGTAAACTAACGATAAAGCAAACGCAAGGTCTGTATATCAATACCACCCTGAATAAAATGGTACCACACGACACACTATAGAACTGGGACCATTTTCCATACAACACCATTTTTAGATATTTCTATGAGGTCAAAGGAAGGGAACAAACGTGGATACAGTTTTAAAGTGCATATATATGTTTTAAAACCTGTTCTGCGTTTGTATTATCTGTACTATTTGTTGTTTAGAGGTAACATCCTTTATGGCCTTTACTCCTTTATCACTTTTTCAAGGGTACAGCCTTTTAACTTTAAGAAATAAAAGGTTAAAATTTGGACACGATTAACGAACCGTAGTATAAAACCTATGCTGTGTGAATGCCCAGAATGAGTGAGCCCTGAAATGTTCCAAAAAAAATGACTAGGAAAAAGAAAGAATTTGTAAAAGAGGTAATAAACCACAGTTGTTAAAGTTTTAATGAAACAAAGCAAGACGACTAGTCAGAAAGGGCAGACTAGGTGTAATCCATGCCCAGAATATACAAACTGTACTGCTATTGGACATGTCGCACTTGAAGCAACTGTCATCATATACAATATGTTTGGATCGACTGAAAGGAGGAATTCCAATTGTACATGAAGTTTATCATTATTTCACTTAGTCTTAGTTATTTATCGTCCTCAACAACCGGAAAGTCCTCACATTGCTTGTTTTGCATCGTGAGACATTAGCTGTCGTAAAACACTGATATTTTAGGTCGCGTAACGCGTCTACAGGGTATTTATTGTGTGCTGTGTTTTCTATATCAGTAAGTGTGTATAGTGACATGTTTTTTCGGTCTGTTTTGTATGTGTATGATTGTCATTGTTTCGAAATGACACCCTCCTTGCAGTTACGTGGATGAGAAACAGATCTCTTAGTAAGACTGAATAGTAAAAGCAGCAACAGTAGCAGCAGCTCAAAGTGCTGTTTGAATAAAGTGCTTGTGGGAAGTGCTGCCTATGTCTCATGCCAGCCATCTGAGCCCATGTTATAGAGTTTCCTTATGTTCATCATGTGAAATAGATAGAACTGATCTAAAATCACTGGTCAAAAAAAGGAAAAAAGACCATCAAAGTCATTTAAAGCACTACGAACCAACAGGACTTGATGTAACGATTGCTTTTTTTTGTCAGCTGGACATTATTTGCATACGTGAACATGCTTGAGTGTATTTTTCAACTCACACCCGCTATTAATAAGTAAAAGGGGCTTTATCTGTTTCAGGAAGTTAACCTCTAAGATTATTTGTGCTATGAGGACAAATGTGATGTCCTCATAGAAAAGGCATTTGAAAGACCTTCAATTTAGAGGTTAATGGATGACTTAATGAGGAATGCTGCTTTCATTGCACTATAATCTTATAAACACCACTATTCTATTAAAATCTCTAATATTTTGAACACTTTTTTTTTTTTTTTTAAACTGTTTGAGATTTACTGCGTCCTTCTAAGATTCCACAGTAAATTGCACAACACCGGCAAATGCATACGACTGGAATGAAAATAAATCATAAGACAAACATTGAGTGTTATTATATAAGAGTGCTTTAAACATTTGTGCTGTCCTCAAAAGGGGACTGGCAACGCTAAGAGAGCGCTATTAAATGTTTTCCGTTGGTTAACACCTATGAAAAGGACCTTAGAGCTGTTAAACTGTCAAAATGTTTACGATATGAAGTCCCCTTTAAAAATTCATGCTGTAAAGCCCTTAAGATTATCCTGTAAGTTTTGTATTTAATAACATTATTATTTAAGTCATGATGTGGCTATCCACTGGTCATTCGTTATGACTATACTAAATAATCAGATCTTCAGTGCTGATAAAATTCATCTCCACATTTTCACACTTTCTTTGACTTTATATAATAATAATAATAATAATAATAATAATAATAATAATAATAATAATAATAATACATATTACAGGGTTGATGACATTTCTCTCTGCCTTAATTCAAGGCAATTTATCTGAACCTAACGTGCAAGTATGTGTGAATTCAGCTTGCACTTTAATTTAGAAAAACTGGGCCTATGTTTGGTGAACACAAATTCTCTCAAGCAATTAACCTAATAGCAAACTTGAAGCCTAGCATTAGGAGCATTAATGCTGAAACCACATACCACTACAAGTCTACCAATTCTGTTGATTCTCTTAATTTCAGCTAGTGACTATTGCTGTTATCACTCTCAAATGATACAGAGGGGAGCAAAGGGGCTTCAAGTTTGAACATTAGTGTTAGATTATCTTATTATATTCATCTTTATTGGAAAACCTATTTACATAGTTTAAACATATTGTGCTCATGAAATTGGGTATATCCATCCACCTAAGCAAAGTAACGTGGAACCTGGGGACACTCTAGACAGGGTGCCAATCACACACACACACATTCACACGCTATGGATAATTTAAAGACACCAATCAGCCTACAGCGCATGTCTTTGGATTAGGGGAGGAAACCAGAGTGCCCAGAGGAAACTGCTGAAGCACACGGAGAACATGCAAACGCCACACACACAAGGCAGTGGCAGGAAACGAACCCCCAGATATGACAGGCAAACTGTTAACCACTAAGCCACCATGCCCCCTGATGTTAGGTATGTAATCAATTCAATCCTATTTATATTTATCTATCTTAACATTCATTTCATATCTTTACATTTTTAAATTTAAAGCTTTATAAAGAAAATCTATTATAATCCAAGGTGTAATTAATCCAATTCAATAATAATCCAAGGTATAATCCTCTTTTTTACTAGAACAGACCCACTGTGAGTCCAAGTGAGTCTCCACTTGGTAAATAGTGCATCTAACCAATCATAAAACATTGCTTTAATAAAAGCACTGGGTGATATTAGTAGGTTTGCTCAATGAGCCACTGAAAAAATTGAACAAAATCAAGCAGTTTGGATCATTACATGTTTGTTTGACTGACATTACTGTGGGTTGAACATAATTGTTTGGAAACACTGGATTAGTGTACCCAGGAGGTATATGTTAATGATGTGATATAAAATTCTAAAACCTTTTTAATCTAAATCACTTTAAACGTTTTTCTCTAATAGTGCATGTGGTCGTGCATCACAGCCAATTTGCACAACCTGTTCGCTCTGTAGTGCACTAATTCTGCATGTATAACACGGGCATTTTAAATGCTACTAGAATAAACGAATCGAGCGAGAGAGCACACACACACGCGCACACACACACACACACAGGCAAACGCGCACACACACGCGTGCGCGCGCGCACACACACACACACACACACACACACGCCCACAGAAGAGAGCACGCGCGCTTCAGCCTGACTGCAGATTGCTGAATGCACATTTTCATCTGGACCTTTCCATCTTGTGTTCAGAGCCTCTTAAAGTCAGCAAAACAAAACAAAAATAATAATCATAGGCTATCGCTCATACACAACCTGGTCTCAAGCCAACCGTTCATGAAATAAACTAAAGGGGGAAAAACAGTACTTTAATGTAAAAGTGCTATTGTGATTGATCGGAGTTGTACAGTACAGTGCGGTACTTGAACAGGCTATAGAGGTACACTGTTTAAACATGTATGAGGATATTGTATAAACCGGAGCACTGTGACATACTGCAACAGAACATAGATGGCAGGCCGCCCGCCCGCCCGCCGTCAATCCTCGCGCTCTTCGCTGTCCGCCTGCGCCTCTGTCCTCTTCTCCTTGCGGCAGGTGAACAGGCGTCTCATTTCCTCTTCGTACCTGATGAAGTTCTCACCGAAGCGGGACCAGGCCTTCAGCGGCACCGTAATGGTGTTCCGGTACGGCTGGCGCACCTCACTGATTTTGAGGAACACCCCGTACCTGTTGGAGCCCACGTCGAAGTAGAAGCGCTTATTGTCGACGCGGAAGGACGCCGCCTCAGGCAGCTCAGCACACGCCGCTTCCCGGTCGCGCTCCGCCCTCCCGCTTCGCCCGTTGGCCTCACGCTCATCGCCGTAGTCCTCGATGAGCTGTGAGAGCGCGTCCCGAAACTCGATTAAGCCCTGCGCAGGCAGCACGATGGTCTGCTCCACGGCTTGGCCATAGTACCCCACTGCGCCCTGTCCCCTGCTCACGGTCTGCCGGATGCGTAAAAAGCGGCCGCGCTGGTTCTCCTTCAGATCCAAATAGTACTTCCGGTTGTCGCCTTCGATTGATTCACTCTTCAGCACACGGTGTGCTGGCTCTTCAGACGCCGCCGAGCCGCTGGGTGATGCGGGAGCTGCGTGATGTTCTGGCTGTCGCCTTCGCTGCGCGTCACTCGACTCCTCAGGCCGTGGCGCGTGGCCGCCTCGCAGGCCTACGTGCGCGTAGTAATCGATGAAATCCCCAAGGCAATACCTCAGGTCTGGAGCCATGGCCATGGACAGCGTAAGCTTGCTTTTTCGCACGCTGTCATGTCTTCCCCTGCCGATCCACACCTCTGCGATTTTCAGGAAGCGGCCCCGCGCGCTCTGCTTCACGTCCAGGTAGAAGCGCTTCTTCTGGATGTCTACACGTTTGGACGCGAGCTCCTGTATATCAGGACCTTGCAATGCGGGAAGACTCGTGCTGTACTGCTGTGCGTAGCCGCCTCTCGGAAACGACTCGCCCGTAATCCTTCCTTTCCCTCTATCCATCTCTCTCGTGTTACCGTCGGCCATATGCTCGCTCAAATCTCCCGACAGCGGCCCGGTTTCCTCTCCATCTCCGATACGCTGCTGTGCCGTCGACGGAGCGATCTCAGCTCAATTATTTAGCTTAGTCGGCTTTGTGCGCTGGACAAGTTGGAAGCGAAACCTCGGATGACCTGCAAAATGGCAGCTGTCCGGCTTCTCATCAGCTGATCGCGGCTCTGTGTCCTGAATTAAAGGTCAAATCAAATCGCATGGACACAAGTCGAATAATCAGCTGATTACACGGCTGCTGTTTTTCTCCTTAGCGCACATCTGACACTTATCTCTGCCTCCTAAAAGCCGAGCCAGCTTGATGAAACGGCAGAGGGAGAGAAATCATCCAATCCTGGATATCTTTAGAGGGCGCTGCATCAGTACGGGATGGGAATGAACCCAATGACCCTCTCCCTCCTCCTCCCCTGTACAATAACACACTCCACCGTTTAAAGAGACGGAGTGTGGAGCAGAACTGTGGTGTAATTCTCATTCCCACTTAGGAGAAAGGACACTGTTGAAGGCACCAACATTGAATCTTTTATCACACTAATAAGGAAGATGTTATACACTAAGAACACGAATAAAAAAAAGATGCATGTTCTGATTTCAACTGTAAAGTCAGTTTCTCTTAGCAAATGATACACGAATGATTACTTCTGACCAGATCTGTTCCAGCAGATTGATTTTGTGTTTCGTATCACATATCCCTGTCACAGAAGCACCTAGTCTCAATCACTCAGTCATGTTATCTTGTGCAAAATGTGGAAGGAGAAAGGCCTCTAATATTGTGCCGAGGAGGAATACAAATTTACGAATATGTCTCGTTTTTAATAACAGGAACACCAGTATATTGTTGGAAACCTACAGCCAGATAGTTTCTTAATTATGCAATGCTGACATATTCAGAAATATTTAGCACAATAGTAAGATCTTTTAATAGTAATATCTTTTTTTTTTTTTTTTGCTGATGAGCAAATGGTAGTCGATCCACCACCCAAAAAAGCATCGATTCCCAGATTCCACGTACTGCGAATCATGACTTAAATCCCTCAACTGAATCCCAAGACCAACATTTTGACTTTTGGAAACATCTGTGTCTAAATAAATCATCACACCAATAATATGCCCGACCAGTTAGGACTACCTCTCTTATAACTACTTAAACTAGCACTTAAAAGTTTCTAAATAAATAAATAAATAGTCTTTGCATTTGTTGTTAATTTACCTCCCGGAGTTTTCTTTTCTTAGCTCGTGACCTACTGAACCAGATGGATGTGTTCATTGATAGAACCCTCAAAGACCTTTTGAAATTCCTTCTGGATTCATGTCTGCCAAATTCCATAAATGTAACCATACACAATTATACAGAATTTGTCAAATTGTCTTGTTCAAACATACATTTAAATAAAACCCATCTTGTAATAGAGACTTATGCTGCATCCACACAAAGTTTTTGCAGTGACAAGTGACTAGAGAGTATATATTAATTGTCAATAAGAGCTGGAGACTTCCAGTGAAACAAGTGACAACCTTTCGTGACTAGATGTAAGTGAATTTACGTTTAAAAGTACAACTTTATGCAAATATTGAATGACTTGCTACAGTGACTTCCAATGGGAGTAAGACAGCATGTGATCCGTGGCAATGAGAACACATTGCTTCTCCTTCATCTTATTTGATATGATGCATAAATACACAGGTGGATTTTATATACAAACACTATCCCTCCAGAATGTTCCATTTTGGCAGCGAGAAAACTGATTTGTTGCCAGGTGAAATGCTAGTGGCACCACCTCACTGAGAAACATTATTACTATGTAGTAGAAACACCTTCTGACAAATTCACAGTACAGCTAATGGTGACTTGCAGTGATAAACTGGTGTATGTGTGAACATGGCTTTAGACTATATAGACACCTGTGTGGTGCCTTTAGTTAAGTTCGTATTTGGATGATGTCATTGCTGTTGGTTCCTCTTTTACACTTTGGCAAACGCCTCTTAGTCTGTCAGGTGTAAAACCCCAGAAAGAGCAGTGACTTCATTCCCTGTAAACTCTAGGTTATATAATAAACCTTTTCTTGAATTGCCAGTCTAGAGAGAGTTTTAAAACGCCATGCTAGTTGTAACAACAAAATTTGTGGCAGATGAACAATGTCCTCATATGCCCCTGACTCCTACTGAGTTTAATCTGATGCTAATTAAGCTTTTGCATCCATCACATTCTGGGTAAAAGCATCTGCCAAATACAGTGTACAGTGTCTGTGCTATAAAACAATATGTGCTTTATTAGGCCACATGATAATGTATTGGTTCAATATTTAGCACATGTTCAACCTGATATCAAGGAAGCAGCATAAAAAAATAAAAATAAAGAAATAAATAAAAAGGTTTGGATGAAATGAAATTAACATCTTGTGTGTCATTTGACCAGGAACAAACTTTACCCACAATGATTCATCTCATTTCGTTTTATTTATATATGTATGTGACATGAGTTCTGAGGTTGTCAGAAATATGTTCTCAGTAAATGACCTAATTTCAAAGTATCTTTAGCTTCTGAATTATAGATCTTTTTTATTTATTTACCAGCACACATTTATTAGCTATATCTGAAATGGTGCATACTAAACCTTTCTACCCTGGAAGGTATAAAAATTCTCACTTAAAGAATACATCCTGGTGACACCTTTACACTCATCCAAGGCGGTTCATTAGTTCTACTGAAGTCTGCTAATTAAAAAGCTGTTTATGTCACACCTTTGACATAATGAAGCTGATGTATTACTGGGAGACGTAAACATTCACATACATTGTTATACCCTGTTTAAAAAAATCTGTATAACTGTATTATTATTGTTTTTATGTATTTATTTATTTATGATTATTATTATTATTATTATTATTATTATTATTATTATTATTATATGACTTGAATGACTGACATTTGTCAAATGACGGTAGCTAATGTCTATAGACAACAATGGCTAGCAATCGTTGTTAACTATTCTAGTTAATAATCCTTTACTACTAGATCATTTAAACATATACAGCATGTTACAAGGATTGGTTGTTTAAAGTTGGGTATTTTTGTAAGCAATCAATTAAGGCAAAATGTTTTAATCTCATGTATCTGTATTTTATAGTGGATAAGGAGACCCAGGCCAAGTGGCGTTACATTATTTTGTACGAAATGAAGTAGTTGTCTCTAATAGATTTTCATGTACAGACATGAAGGACAGAATAATTAAAAAATGAATTGAAACTAAATAATAGGTTATAATGTGAACACATCCACTGTTGGAAATATCAAGAACGTATGTCTGACAACATAGAAGCTCATACAATAGTGTTACTAAGTAACTGAGCTAACGTTAGCCATCTAAAACAAACATATGTAGTTGATTTAGTTTTCAACTTTAGTTTTCGAATATTATATATCTTTCAAATTTTTTATAATATATTTTACTAACTCTTCAACGCTCCCAGGGACACCGGCCTATCACAGGACATCTCATTTACATTTTCTTTTGATCAATTTAGCATGACTAATCAATTTTGGGATGTGGGAGGAAACCAGAGAACCCTGAGAAACATGTTGAACTCAATTCTATGAGTTTTTCTGCATCATTAGCTATGAGCTCTATGTTGAGTTAATCAACACAAAAGTTGTCACAAAACTTAGTGGTGTTATAAACACGTGAGATTTTAGTCTGCTGTAAACATTCTCAAACTTGAAGCTAACAAAAGGCGTTTTTGTTGTATGAGAAGACATTAATCGAGCGGCTATAGGACCCTGCGGACTTTTCTCCGCCGCTCCGCTCCAGACCTGTAGGTGTCGCTGTTTGTGAATCACTGCATGAAAAGTTACACATCTCATGGCGCGGGAGTTTAGAGATAAAAACCTGAACTGACAACAAAAATAACACCGAAAACAAAATTAAGCCCGTTGATTAAACGCGTCTGTAATATACATTATGTGTAAGTAAGTGTAAATGTGGTTTTGTGTCGTTAGGACCGAGCTTGTATTCCAAACCCCAGTCTGTATACAGTGTAAACATTGTGTAGTTAAAGCTAAAGTGCACAACAACAGCTATGGACGAGTCTAAAGAGAGTGAAAGGTCGCTTCCGGATTGGATGATGCCCAAACCTGATGATGTTCAGCTTCAGGTGAGAAGATATAAATAAACTACTGACCTGCTGTTGAAGTTCTTTAACATCGCTAGACAGCTTCTTCGTTGTGTAGTTGTTACAGGCTTTTATTAAACTAAATTAAGCGAACAAACGGATAACTATCTTTCTGCTCGCCCTGACTGCAGACCAGGTTGATGTGACTCGGTTTGTCTAGTTGTCTTTGTGCTGTTAGTTTTCTGTAAGGTGGTGCGCTCCTATTGGACGAGAGAGACCCTGATTTGCATACATTTTGTTCCCCAGGTATCTCTATGGTCATATGCAAATGAACCCCAAGCACTGTTTATAGTCTTGGGTCTGCTTTCATTTCAATTCTTAGTTTTTGAAGCTTTTCTCACTGTTTATCCATTTTCCCTTTAGTAATTACTGCATTAAAGAGATCTGTACGTGAGGTATCTTTGTACGTGAGGTATCTTTGCACGTGAGGTGTCTTTGCACGTGAGGTGTCTTTGCACTTGAGGTGTCTTTGCACTTGAGGTGTCTTTGCCCGTGAGGTGTCTTTGCCCGTGAGGTGTCTTTGCCCGTGAGGTGTCTTTGCCCGTGAGGTGTCTTTGCACGTGAGGTGTCTTTGCACGTGAGGTGTCTTTGCACGTGAGGTGTCTTTGCACGTGAGGTGTCTTTGCCCGTGAGGTGTCTTTGCCCGTGAGGTGTCTTTGCACGTGAGGTGTCTTTGCACGTGAGGTGTCTTTACACTTGAGGTGTCTTTGCACGTGAGGTGTCTTTGCACGTGAGGCGTCTTTGACTTGACTTGACTCTTGACTTTAAATTCATCATCTTTCTGTCACATGTGAACAAATCCAAGTTCAAGTTTTGAAATGTTTGCCTTTTAGAATGTCTCTGCGATTAATAACTCTTATTGATAATACGATCTATACTACCAAATCGGCTATCTTTAAAGCTCCATTGTAGGGAAATATCAACAGAGAAAACAGTTAAAACATTATCATCATTATCATCATCAACAACAAAACTTTGTGAACCATATATAAATCACTTTCATTACCGCTTTATCCTTGACATCACGTCTCATGTTGTTTTCATCTGAGCCTTCTTCTATATTTTTTTTACCTTCATGACCAAAGAAAGACTCCTCTGTGGCACCTCTGTAGTTTATTTGCATAGGTTTTATTCTGAAAGCCAATATGACCCAACGTCTGCCTGTAGGGAAAACTGATGGCAAGCGTCCATGCTTAAAGTTTACCATCCATCTCTCTTATTTGACTATTGCTGACAAATTTGCCTGTCGTGGTACAGAAAACTGCCCCTGTGGCTTATATGTTGGAAAGGTTGTATGTGCTGAATCATTTCTTACTCATATGTTTCTTTCATATTTTATAGTACAAAGTATCAATATCATTACCCTGATATCACACAGTTCGCTGAACAGCTGATAAACTGTCGTTGTGGTAAAGAAAAAGATAAACAAATGGATTAGATATGGGGTAACCTTAAACAATACACATATAAATATGCATGTCTACTGAACATCCCTGCAAACGGGAGTGAGGATTTTAAACACATATCTTTTTGTTATAATTTGAACATTTAAAAACAAGCAAAGTTTACTTTCAATTTGCTTTGCTGAGAATCGTGTGGCTGTTTCTCCTGGTTTTTCCATGGAGACTTTTCTCCTGGAAAACAGCGATAGTTCAAGCTGAAGAGACAAAAGGGAACTGCTGTTTAAAAATCCAGGATCTTGTTCTAGGAATGGGAATTACTTTGAATAATGCTATTATTATTATTAGCAGTGAGCTGGAGTTCTATTAACTGCAGATTTCTAATGTAGGAGCAGTAAAACAGAATGGGAAAAGCTTTATAATTACCTGTACTGGTTTAGATGTCAGGATGAAATAATACTCTGAAATATTTTTGTAAGAAACTAAGACAGACATATAATAGTGGAGGCACAAAGCTCACAGCTCCTTGGTCCGTTTGGATCGGCTACATTAAATTGCACCTCAGTATGTGAATGTATGTGTAACTGAAGCTCTGAAATGACCTGGTGTCCCATCTAGATTATACACTCGCCTGACGCTACATTTCCACATACAGCAACAACGCAACAGGAGAACATTCATTTTGAAATAAGTGTCTGCTTCTGTTGACATGAGCGACTATGACCAAGCAGCACAACAATGTTGTGAAAAGTTTTTTATACAGATTTTGAGCGACGGTGCAGCGGCTGCCAATGGGAGTGTAGAACACACCCTGCTTCTCCTACAGCTTGTATAATATAAGATATATACAGTATATAGATGAATTAGATCCAAAATGTGCATCCAAAATGATTCATGTAAGAAGACTGATGTGAAATGTTGGTTGTGCAACTCATTCCGAAATTGTTATTTAACCAGCAACTGGTTACTTGCAACGATAAAGTCACTGTAGTCAAACATAAATCCCAGTGTTTATGGGAGAGGCCCTGCATCCAACACAGCGGCTGAAGACAAACGAACGGATTTATACGTGCATTAAAATATACATTTTAATGTAAGGCTTATTGTATTATTTCAAAGTTTCATATTTCTGGATTGTATAGAAAAACAATTTTACTGCACTTTGTTAATAATTGTACATGGGGGGAAAAAAAGTAATTGTACAAAGTAAAAACTAAAATATAATATTAAAATATATATATACGTGTATATATATATATATATATATATATATATATATATATATATATATATATATATATACGTGTATATATATGAACATGTTCACATGGCAACAACTAATCTTTTCCTCTTTTGCTTTCGTTTTTTTACTGTAAAACTCTTGGTTCATCGCCGATGAGAATCTTGGCTTAACCAAATGAGTGTGAGCAAATTTGCATAGTATTACATTCAAGTGATTTACATACATAGGAAAATATGTTTATAACAACAAAGCTTAAAGATTTACATACGTCTGATCTCCGAGAGTGGACACTGTAAACCGGCAATGACTTGTTTTGTTTGTTTTTTGTTTTTTAAGTGTGATTATTTTTTTTCCTGATCAGTCACAGGGACCCTACATAAAGAATGTCATCGAGGACGAGCTTCCCTATCTGGAATTTGGTGGTAGAGTGATCTACAGCCAGGAGAAAAACGATTGCTCGTTTTTAGTAGAGGATTTAAGGTAATATTTGATAACTGTAATAAAGAATATTGCAGAGAATGTCACACCTAAAAGCTTGATTGATCCGGGATTATAACACACACTATGGCACCGTATACAATATAGATGTACGTACATATTTAACGAAAAATAAAGAATATCTCTACACTAGGTATATTCTAATCCTGCTGTCCCTGTGTGCTTTTCATCTCCACACAGATCCTCTCTCGTGTCCGGCTCAGCTGTGGGATTTGATTTAGAATGGCCTCCGTCTTTCACCAAGGGGAAGACTAAAAAGGTTGCTCTGGTTCAGCTTTGCGCCTCCAAGGAGAAATGCTACCTTTTTCACATCTCGTCAATGTCAGGTAGCTGGCTCTGCTTGTAGTCATAAATGAATCATGGATTCTTCTCCAAGCTTCCCACTCACCTCTTCATGCTGTTGCAGGATTCCCTCCTGGCCTAAAAATGTTCTTGGAGGATGAGAGCATCAAAAAGGTTGGGGTAGGCGTTGAAGGAGATAAGTGGAAGCTGCTGTCTGATTATGAAATTCAGTTGAAAAATTTTGTAGAGCTCTCTGATTTGGCAAATGAGAAAGTAAGTCTTCTCTTTTTTTTTTACCTTTTTCATACTCAAATAGTCAAACCTACAGTACTGTGCAAAAGTTTTAGGCAGGTGTGAAAAAAAGCTGTAAACAAAGAATGCTTTCAAAAATGGAAGTGTTAAACCTTTATTTTCAGAAATGAACAAAATGCAGTGAATGAACAAAAGAGGAATCTAAATCAAATGAATATTTGGCCAGCCTTTGCCTTCAAAACAGCAGCAATTCTTATAGGTACACTTGCACACAGTTTTTGAAGGAACTCGGCTGGTAGGTTGTTCCAAACATCTTGGAGAACTAACCACAGATCTGTGGATGTAGGCTTTCTCACATCCTTCAGTCTCTTCATGTAATCCCAGACACACTCGATGATGTTGAGATCAGGGCTCTGTGGGGGCCGTGCCATCACTTCATACTGGTTTGAAGGCAAAAGGTAGTAACACCAAATACTGATTTGATTTAGATTTTTCTTTTGTTTGCTCACTTTGCATTTTGTAAATTGACAGAAATAAACACTCATTATTTATATTTCTGAAAGCATTCTTTGTTTACAGCATTTTTTCACACCTGCCTTAAACTTTTGCACAGTACTGAAAATCTAACTCATTAAACCTAAGAAATCTAGTCAGAGCCCATATTATTGCTGCATTAGAGAATACTATAAGAGACTATGTTTGTGTTTGTTTTTTCTTGACTGTTTCTCTAAAATCAGCTGAAATGTGTTGAGAAATGGAGCTTGGATGGGCTGGTCAAGCACTTGTTCAAAAAACGGCTCATGAAAGAAAAGGATGTGCGTTGTAGCCACTGGGATGACTTTGGCCTCACAGAGGAGCAGAAACGATATGCGGCAACAGATGCCTATGTGAGTGTTACACACATTTAGTCAATAGACTTTTGAGAGCTGTTTATAGGTTTGTGGCCACCTGACTATCACACCCATATATTCTTGATGAAGACCTTAACCTCCACTCTTCTGAGAAGGATTTCCACTCGATCTAAAGAATGTGTCTGTGTTTCTGTTTTTCTCTTATTAAATTAAAGTGAGACAAAAAGCATGATGGTGATGGAACTCTTCTTCTTCACCTTTCGGCTTTTCCCGTTAGGGGTTGCCAGAGCCAATCATCCGTTTCCACCTAACTCTATCCTCAACATCCTCTACTCTCGCACCAATTACCTTCATGCCCCTCATTTAACACATCTATATATCTCCTCTTTGCCCTTCCTCTTGACCTCTTACCTGGCAGCTCCATCTCCAACATCCTTCTACCAATATAACTATCTCCCTCCTCTGTACATGTCCAGACCATCTCAATCTATCCTCTCTGACCTCATCCCAAAAACAGACAACCTGTGCTCTCTATGATGGTGATGGAACAAACTTGTTTAATTATTTCTAGGACATAAGTGATAATAGAAACTAACTTGGCTTGTGGACATTTCAAACTGTACCAGCATGTCATTTTTAATAAGTAAAGCATTGGTCATAATCATTGACAAATGAATGCTGTGATACTAATTTGCTGTTGATACAAAAATAATTGATTTCTGATCGGTATCACACCAATGACATTTTTATTATGTCTGTGGTCATATTTAGAGTAAATTAAAAAAAAATAATAAAAAAGCCAAAAACATTTTAGTGACTTCTTTACATTTCCATACAGGCTGGATTCCTAGCACATCAGAAGCTAGACAGAATGGTGCAGAACCCAGGTGATTAATACTGCATGCACTTTTCTATTTGCTTTTTTATTTTTAAATAAAGAAACTTAGTGAATGTTGTAAACTATATAGCCAAAAGTTTTTACACACCTGACCATCAAAACGTACGCTTAAGCAATACAGTTTCCCCTCATTGGAACTAAGCAGCCTAAACATGTTTCAGCATGACAGTGCCTGTCTACAAAGACGTGGTTTGCCAAAGTTGGTGTGGAAGATCTCGAGTATCTTGCACCAAGACCTGACCTCAACCCCGCTGTATGAAGTGGAAGCTTAGTGGTTAAGGCATTGGACTGCTGATCGGAAGGTCATGAGCTCAGATCCCAGGTCCACTCAGTGTCCACTGCTAGGCCCCTTAACCCTTAATTGCTCATTTGTATAAAAATAAGCAAAACTGTCAGTCTCTGTGAATAAGGGCATCTGCTAAATGCCTTAAATGTAATGAACACCTCTGGGATGAACTGGGACACACACTGCACTCCAGGCCTCCTCACATAACATTACCTGGTCTCACTAATGCTCTTGTGGCTGAATGAGCCCAAATCCCTACAGCCACACTCCAAAATCTGGTGGAAAGCCTTCCCAGAAGAGTGGAGCTTATTACAACAGCACAGCAGGCTAAATCTGGAATGTGATGTTCATCTAGCACAAATAGTTGTGATGGTCAGGTGTCCACAAACGTTTGGCCATATGAAATATTTGTGGTTCTGCTGATTATGTTCATGTTGCACTGATGCAGGTTCAGTGAAAGCTCAAGATTGTTTGAAACAGAAGCTTTGCCTGATTAGCAAAGAACTTGAAGACCTTACTAGACGTATTCCTGAAGGACAAAGCTGCACAAGCAGGTTCAATCTTTACCAGCTTTTTTTTTTTTTGGTGTTTTACGTTATAATGGATTTGCAACCACTATATTTGAATTATTGGTTATGTTGCTTCCTACTTCCTCTTTTTCTCCTCCATCCAGGAGCATTGAATTAGGGTCATTTCTATAAAACAAGCTGATATAATGATTGTAAATGCTTTTTTTTTTTTTTTTTTAGCAAACTGGTTGAAGAATATTTATTAATATTCAATACAAAATTTGATCCTACAGAACCAAAAAGCTAGTGGATGACTTGGCTCAGCAAGTCGCATCTCTTAAAGATCACCTGACAAGCAACGGAAACATCGCACAAGAACATTTCTCTAATGCAAGCAAGGATCAAAATCCTAACTCCCAGAGTGCTGTGATCGACACCATAAATCCTGAAGCCGATCGTGATTATGTAAAGCACTCGGTGTCATTGGAAGAGGATAAAAACGACCCTGTTCAGACAGTACAGAGGGAATGCCTCATGTCCTTGGATATCTCCGAGTATGAGCTTCAGATGCTGGAGATGCAGACCAGACAGGAGGAGAACGAGGAGCAATCCATTTTAGCTTTCGAGGTAATGCTTTTTCAGCATTCTTTTAAAAAAATAAAGGCATTTGTTTTGCACGTTTAAACGGCTCAGCCTTCTTCTTCCATTTAACGAAGGAGAGATCGACTCTGGAAGACTCTGCTGAGTTGTCATACGAACTTGAAAGTGATGAAGAAATTGACAATGAAATGATTCAGGTAAAGCTATGTTTTTTGTCTGTTTTTTTTTTTTTTCCTTTCACGTATATCCTCACTATTCACTTTTAAGGAACCCTGACACATTCTTGCAGTTAACTAGTCAGCCAGATGTGAACTGCAGAGACACAATGCAAAAACAAATCATGCAGATGCAGGTCAAGCGCTTCACTTCACTTCACGTTCACATCAAACATCAAAACGGCAGAAAATGTACTCTGATCTCTGTTACTTGGATCGTGGCATGGTTGTTGGTGCCCGATAGGCGTTTTTGTTTTTTTCCTGATCTCCTGGGATTTTCCCACACAACAGTCTCTAGAGTTTACACAGAATGGTGTTGAAAGAAAACACTGAATGAGAGACAGTCCTGTTGTGAAAATGCTTTTCCGATAAGAGCAGCCAGAGGAGAACGACTGGTTTTAGCTGACAGGAAGTCTATAGTAACCCGCTAAAACGAACACAATCATGGTGAGCAGAAAAGCATCTCAACACATCAAACTTTAAGATGGATGGGCTTCAACAGCAGAAGACCACATCAGGTTCCACTCAGACAAGAACAGGAGTCTGAGGCTATCATGAGGGTATGTGAAAGCCTAGTGGTTAAAGGCGGGGTGCACGATCTCTGAAAGCCAATGTTGACATTTAAAATTACATAAACAAACACGCCCCAAACCCAAATGGGTGTAACCCTTGTTTTGATAGCTCCGCCCCACACATACATACGTAACCCAGGCAACTATTATGGGGAACCTGCTGGGTCAAATGTGTTTTTGTAGTACTGTGTGTTGTACTGTGAAAGATTTAGCTCCGTTTCACACGGAAGATGACGTTCAACACCTAGAACCCGAGGCAGAAGTAACGGTAGCGGCTAATGTCAGACATGCGCACTGAACACTCTCTCTGCCGCATATGGAGAAGACACACCCCTTTCTGCTAATTGGCAACACGTTTATTTTGTTAGTCGGCCCGACTCAGTTTTCTGAAGCATTTTTGAAACATCGTGCACCCTGCCTTTAAGTGTTGGTTTACCAATCGGAAGGGTGTGAGTTTGAATCCCAATTCCACTTAGCTGCCACTGCTGGACATCTGAGCAAGGCTCATAACCCTCAATTGCTCAGTCGTATGAAATGAGAAAATGTAAGTCGCTCTGGATAACGGCATCTGCCAAATGCTGTAAATGTAAACGGGTTGACAAACGTCACCAAAATAATTCTTTCTAATCATCGGCTCTCTAGTTTCTATGAGTTTGTGGTCATGTTTGCTTTCGGTTTCTCCTTAGATTCCTGTTGTTCTCTGACAGTAGTGAAACCCGGTGTGGTTTTCTACTGTTATAGCTCATTCTTCACACAGTTTGATGTTTTGTGCATGCTGAGATGCTCACCACTGTAGTAAAGAGTGACTGTTTGTTTTACTGTATCCTTCCTGGCAGCTCCAACCAATCTGGTCATTTTCTTCTGACCTTGCTTATCAATAAGGCGTTTCCATCCACAGAAACGTCGCTTACTCAATATTTTTTGTTTTCTGGACAATTCTGTGTAAACACTAGGAACTGCCGTATAACGTAGGACATAATTGTAGCTTTAGTTATAAAGATCTATACTCAGCCCACATTTCTGCTCATGTGACACGGCATGCTCGACTTCCAGACAGCAATATTACAAGCGGTGAAAATCAGACATTAAAATCCTTTTAATCAATAGGCATTTAATCTAAAATAAGCCTCTGTGTGTTCTCCGTCCAACAGCTTCAGCTCAATCACTTCATCTATTTCTATTTTTTTCTATTTCTTTTTTCAATAGTGTGCTGAAAAAATTGAGAAACTGAATGACAGTATTGAAAAGGAGCCTAATGAGGCTGAGCTAATTGCTGAGGATGAAGATGAGGTTGTTGAAGAGGATGAAGAGGAAGGATTTGGTAAATAATCTAGTTCAGGCTTTTTTATTTGCATACAATTTAAATCTTTTTTCCCTTTTATTTTTTTTTTTCATAAAATGAAGACAGTTGATGAAAAATAATCAGTGACCAGGTGCTTTGATGAAATATTTTCCTATTACGACGGGTTCAGAAGTGATTTATTTCTCTTATCCCACTACAATTTGCCTATGATGACAATCCATAATAATTATAGAATGACATCTGTGTAGTTACATGTAGCCGTGATGTCCATACAACGGCTTTGTATAAAGATTTCTTCCTCATAATTGGTCTCCCTCTTGTAAGGCCATTAAGACACACTGCAGCTTATTTTACAGGAGTCATCCATCCTGAAGGCTTGTTGTGAAATGCCGACACTAGTAACTCCTTCCAAAATGCTATAAAATCCATTCATTCATTCATTCATTCATTTTCTACCGCTTATCCGAACTACCTCGGGTCACGGGGAGCCTGTGCCTATCTCAGGCGTCATCGGGCATCAAGGCAGGATACACCCTGGACGGAGTGCCAACCCATCGCAGGGCACACACACACACTCTCATTGACTCACGCACTCACCTATAAAATACATTTGTAAATAATTTGTTATACAAGTACCAAGGTCATTTATTACTATAAAGTATCGGAAAAAGCTCATTAGTATAAAGGCATCATTTGGCTTGCAGATGTCACAATAGTGAAATCTGCTGTTATTGGAAATGATCAGTATCTCCTAACCATTCAGAATTGAGACTTTAATAATTGTACGGTATAACTTTTACAAATATGGCTTTTTTTTTTTTTGAAAATAAAGAGGAGCAGGAGACATTTTTATGTGGTTATGCGAGTAAGGATTAGGTTAAATAACCTGCTTATCACGGATCTTGCATACGGGCATCTTATTCAAAGTGTTTATGAGGAAAAGTGCATAACTAGATAAATAGTAAATGCGTATGTTAATTTGTCCACGGGGGGCACGGTGGCTTAGTGGTTAGCACGTTCGCCTCACACCTCCAGTTTTGGGGGTTCGATTCCCGCCTCTGCCTTGTGTGTGTGTGGAGTTTCCATGTTCTCCCCGTGCCTCGGGGGTTTCCTCCGGGTACTCCGGTTTCCTCCCCCGGTCCAAAGACATGCATGGTAGGTTGATTGGCATCTCTGAAAAATTGTCCTTAGTGTGTGATTGCGTGAGTGAATGAGTTATGTGTGTGCCCTTGCGATGGGTTGGCACTCCGTGTATCCTGCCTTGATGCCCGATGATGCCTGTGGTAGTTCGGATAAGCGGTAAAAAATGAGTGAGTGAGTAATTTGTCCACAGAGACTAAATTATTCATAAAATATTTGAAAGGGTTAAATACTAAAATGTATGTAATAGTACTAAGGAGATGCCTAATAAATAGAAAATGTACAATTTTAAAAATGTAACGAATAATTTTTAAGCAGTACAAATGGCATTCATAAATGAACCCTTTGCTTGAATAACATCACTTTCTGTTATTCGAAGCATGCAGTAACACAGAAAATACAATGCAACCTTCATAACATAGACAATGCAATGCAACAGAGATGATTTCTTAACTAATGCTCTTTTAATGCACATTTTGTTTGTTGGTTTGTCATGACATCTCTCACAGTCATTGTCGTCCTCTGTGTCAACTGTGTTTATTTTTTTGTCCACATTTAGATGCAAATCTTCCTCAACCAGCTCTTGAACAGATTAAATGCCTGAAAATGTATTTTGGACATCACAGTTTTAAACCGTATGTCTGCACCTACATTTTTATTCTATGTTTTTTTTTTTCTTTGTCGTCGTTCTTTCCTGAATTTTGAGACAGAGAAATCTATTTATTATATTGTATTGTGTTTCTGACGTGAATGTGTATTAAAGGCTGTGCATGTTCTTTACCACTGCAGTTTTCAATGAAGCTAAGTCTAATTTAGCACATGACACTTGTCTGCAGGGTACAATGGAAAGTGATTCAGTCCGTGCTTGAGCGGAGGAGGGATAACCTTGTTGTCATGGCAACTGGTATGGGTTTTTCCTTTTCTGCAAAGGGTGATGAATTTTTAATATATATAAATATATATTTAAAGCTCTCGGTGTGTCATAATGGACGTATAATTAGCCAGTTCATACCAATGGCCTTGATAAACTAATTTCCACAAACTTATTAGCATTGCAAGAATTTTCAAGCTTATACAGTAGATATCATGTTTTCTATATAAGAGACTTTGTGTGCAAGCCTCCCAGCATTTTAAATTATTTAAAATACCTGAAGATAAAAATCTCAGGTGGGAAACGGTAATACAGGGCAGATTAAAGGTGATATCTGTAAGGTTTGTAATAATCAAGTTACACATAAAGCTTGGAAAGGCAAAGCTGTGATTCATGTAATTGATCTGGGTAGGTTTTTATTATTATTTCAGGCTTCTGTTTGCTTTTATAGCTTGTGCTTTTTGTTGTAGTGAAAGGGACGGTATAGTTTGTTTTTTTTTTTTTTCCCCTACCGCAATTGCAGTTTTCCTAAATAGGTTTGCAGAAAGCTCGAAAAATTACAGGCTGCCCCTTTAAATAGCTAATTTTAACTTCAGGATGAAAGTTAAAGCTGATTCTATTTAGATGATTTTATGATGTTGAATTTTTTTTGTGTAGGTTACGGAAAGAGCTTGTGCTTCCAGTTTCCTCCTGTGTACTGTGTGAACATCAGCGTGGTCATCTCGCCTCTGATTGCACTTATGGAGGACCAGGTGCTGCAGCTCAAGTGGGTAACCTTGAGGAAGCTCATTTTCCTGGTTGTACGAGCAGCTTGATTTGGCCAGTTATTCTATACAAGTCAAGTCAAGAAGCTTTTATTGTCATTTCAACCATATATAGCTGTTGCAGTACACAGTGAAATGAGACAACGTTTATCCAGGATCGTGGTGCTACATAAAACAAAGACAGAGCTATAAGGACTTAGTAAGTTAGTCCTAGCCACATAAAGTGCAACTGTGTAACCTGGTGCAAACAAGACAGGCAAGACAGGGCAGGACAAAAGACAGTTCAGACAATACAGAAAAGACACTACACAATAAACAGAAACAGCGCCGACCAGTGTAAATACTGTATGTTCAACAATATTGCGTACAGTAATACTATAATGAACACATCCCTTATACACTTGGCTGACTTCTTGCTCAGCATAACAGCAGATAACTCTGATGTAAATCTTTATAATCACAATCAGAGAATATCGTTCTCTCATATTATGAATACAAAATACTGACAAGAATGAATGAATTTGCTGCTCATCTCATGTATCTTTGTAATTCTATTTAATATTCATTTCAATATCTGTAGAAACATATTTAATGTGTTTCAGAAAGTTTAACCATACCCTCAATGCCTGATATGGACAGCATTGTTTATGGTCAGAGTTATTCTTGTCTGTTTCTATTAATACAGACACGTTTCATATGTACTTCAGTTTTATACCTGCATTTCTCTCAATTTATAATGGCTTGAAGTGTGTGTGTTAATTATGTACATAACATCCAAAAACTTCTCTGTATGAAATGAGAAACGCTTAAGCAATTCTAATGTCTTTTGCTCTTAGAGTTCATGCTCTGCGTTATAAAGCGACGTTATTCTTTATATCTTCGTGTATTCCAGGATGTCCAACATCTCTGCCTGTTTCCTTGGATCAGCTCAGTCCCAGAATGTTTTTGCTGACTTACTGAAGTAGGTTGAATTTTGCTGTGATCTGATCTAAATCTAAAAGCAGGTTCTTTTATTTTTCTCACAAGTGGATTTTTATTGTTTTGTGTCTGACCTCTAGGGGGCATTTCAGAGTCGTATACATGACACCAGAATTCTGCTCAGGAAATATATCTCTGCTTGAACAGCTAAATAAATCAGTTGGTAAGCAATCACAGCATTTTTGAAAAGGCTGACCTTGTTTTCCTGGCGAAGGTGGACGTGGTATTTAAGAAAGCTGCTTTAGACATGAGCTAGTCATTTTCTTCCAGTGAAGCGTGATGACAAGATTGACTGCTTACTTTATTTGCACTATTTGGTTGGTTGGTTGGTTAGTTGGTTGGATTTTGTTTCGATAGCTGGGACTTCTGAGACTAGGAATATGTCATCTTAAACTGACTGGCATGTTTTTTTGTTTTTTCATCATTTGAGAACCCTCATGAGATTTCAGTTCAACTAATAAACTTATGGAAATCTGCTGTCTTTATAGGTCTTTGTCTGATTGCAGTGGATGAAGCCCATTGTATTTCTCAGTGGGGGCACGATTTTCGAAGTGCTTATCGAGACCTTGGCAAACTGAAAAGAAAACTTCCAGATGTAAGTTACATTCACATAGTAATTCAAACAAAATATTCAGCTTTTTTATTTTATTGATACATTTATTCAACTTTTACATAGGTTCCTATCGTGGCACTTACAGCCACAGCAAGCCCCTCTATTCGGGACGACATAGTGAAGAGCCTTCACTTGGTGAACCCTCAGGTCACTTGCACTTCTTTTGATCGACCGAACCTCTATCTGGATGTGAACCGCAAATCTGGCGACATGATCAAAGACCTCAAGTCGTTCCTGGTGAAAAAGAGAGGGTGTGCCATTGCCTTGTTTATAAACCATCTGGTTAATGAGGACTTCTTAGACAGGACTGCTGGTAATATCTTCTGTTTGTGGAATCCCTTTTTAGTGGGGATTATGAATTTGAGGGCTCAGCCATTGTCTACTGCCCATCAAAGAAGGAAGCAGAGAGAGTGGCATCTGCTCTATTTAAGCTGGGCATCAGTTGTGGAGTGTATCACGCAGGCCTCGGCATCAAGCAGAGGAGAGAAACGCAGTATCAGTTCATGAGAGATGAGATACAGGTTTGTCTCTGCTCTACTTCAGCTCACCGTGTAACCCCTGTATTCACAGTGAAAAGCAACAAAGTGACAGGAAACCATTCATTTTCTACATACCTGAGCAACAGGAAGACACGGTTTAAGCAACAGTGGCAAGTGACAAAGCAACATTTCAATTTAGACTTTCTAATTTTAGTAAAATGAGGTGAGATGGTAAAGCAACACAATACAATGCGACCGAGCTGAAAAACTAAACTAAACTATCTGATTTTTGCCGCTACATATATTTTTATGGCCCTTCTGAAAATAGAGACACTTCAAAATTATACTGATAGCTTGGTCATTGTAAATGAGACCAAGATATAAATATTAGGCCCTACTGCCCAGTGCAAATCCCTTAAAAGATCTTTTATCCCAGTGTTGGTGAAGTTGTTAAATAGGGGAAGGACATAGTTGCTATTTTATGTATTCAATATCCTGTGAATTGTATCTGTCTAATGTGTGTACTGTATGATTGCAGCATGGTTGATGGCCCAAGACAAATTTCCCTATTGGGGACAATAAAAGTTTACCTTACCTTACCTTAGTGAACGCTATAAAACTGATGATTACCTCAAGGTGTTCATTTTTAAAATGTCCTAGTGTGTGGCGGCTACCGTGGCTTTTGGAATGGGAATTAACAAGCCTGATATCAGAAAGGTCATTCATTATGGCGCGCCAAAAGAGATGGAGTCATACTACCAGGAGATTGGACGGGCAGGTAGAGACGGACTGCCCAGTGCCTGCCATGTCCTCTGGACATCTAGCGATATGGTACTCAACAGGTGACTCTTTTCTAACACTCAGTATTTTCTGGATTCCTTTTCATGCGAGCAACATTAGAATTTCAAGAATCAGCATGTGCTAAAGTAAGCATTTGACCTTATGTAGTTTCCGATTTGCCCAGGTTTCTGCTCAACCAGACAAAAAGTGATCGATTCAGGGGCTACAAAATGGAAATGATGGCCAAGATGGAAAAATATTTGAATTCCACTAAATGCAGAAGGAAGTAGGTTCACTGCATGCCTTTAAATTTTCTTACTTGTTTACATATGTAAATGCACTGGCTTGACAACCCTCTCTTTGTATTGTTCCTATAATAGAATTCACAGTGTCCAACGATCCTTTTAGCCGTATTTTACTTTTTTAGAATAATATGCTTATATATTTCTATGCCTAGAAACAATAGAGTACACTAGAGTTCATTTTTCACTCTAATATTGTTGGAATAAATACTGTTCATTAGTTGATTGATTGATTTATTTATTTATTTAAAGCTTTTTGTATCAGAATCTTTTATTCTGAGATAAAACATAGACAATTATTCATGTCAAAAAATTCAATTTTGCAGGTTGATCTTGTCTCATTTTGAAGATAAGCAACTCAGAAAAGTCACCTCAGGTATTATGGGGACCGGCAAGTGTTGTGACAACTGCAAATCTGGGTACGTGTCATCAGCATGTGAAATCCAATGAAACAAATCGCTAATGATAATACTTTATTTGATTATTATTTGCCAAGCAACTTTTTTTTTTTTTTTATCCTCACAATAACCAGCGTGTGATTTGTAGTCTCAAGATCATTTTTCTCTCTTGATAATCATCCAATTGCCTGTAATCTCTAAAGCTCTTTTCCCTTTTTTCTCTCTCAATAATCGCCCGCTCACTTATAATCATCATGTCATTTTTCCATTCGGATTTTTCCTGCTCTATAATCATCCACTCTGTAATCATCCAGTTACGTAATGTATTGTATATGTCAGTTGTTGTGTGGGCATCATCTGAATTTTTACTGACAGCTCGATGAATGCTGAATGCCTAATAAGGCCGATAAGTCTGTTGTTTGCTAGCCTGATATTCGAAACTTAATAATAATAATAATAATAATAATAATAATAATAAAAGACTCTTAAAATATCTAATAACAATTAGGCATTTTATCACCTTTAATGTAGGTAATTGTGTGTAGCTTACTGGTAATTCCAGGGAAATTTTGACTAGTATAAATGTCCAAATTTCTAAAAACATGCCATGTATTGTTCATACCAAAATATGTGCAAGCTAATAAGACAGGTAGCATTTCTGTTCACTATCGGTCTTTTATAAAATAAACACCACAGTTAAATAATTAAAGGGTTTAAGATATGGGTGAATTATATGGCGCATTCGGCTTAACTCGGAATTACATCATTCTCAAGGTTTGTGCATTAAAAGAACATGGAGACCAAAAGTTAGCTATTGGAAGGTAGTATGATTTAGTTAGAAAAAGTTAGTTATTTGAAGTATAAATTGATTTTTTTATTATTGTTTGTTTATTTATTTTTGTTAATGGGGCAAGTAGCCATGGTGACATGACATCATTTGTTGAGCTCAGGGTTGAGATACATTCCTGTCTTTTTGAGTAGGAATTCCACGTTGAAGTTTTAAATATCCTAGTTGCAAATATCCAGAGTTGATGCTAGCGTACGCTAACTAAAATGCCCTTCTCGCTGAAAACGTAACCATATCAACAATTACACACAAAATCTGCCACACATACTAATATTTAAGGTACCAACCATTATTAATTGTTAAGGATTGTCCTTTAAACACAGTTATGTATTAGAATGAGTGCATTAATATTAACCTGTGATTTGCATTGTACCTAGTACTCTTGTTAGAGCTGCTTTTATAAAGAAATTATTGGCACATTCCGAGCAATCAGATTTGAGAATTCTTGACTTTTTTTGGGTTGCCTTATGAATATGATTATTGGTTCTGTACTATTCTGTACTCTGTCCTCAATGCTCATGGTAGATTTAATCTGTGGACTGCTGTCATATCTGTAACGTTATTGTGATTTTTCTCAGGCCCATTAAAAGCCAAAGCCAGGAGCAAGATGCTCAGGATTTTGGCGCATGTGCATTCCAGCTGATGGGCGCAGTGAGTGCGATGGGAGAGAAATTTGGCATTACAGCTCCCATCTTGCTGCTGCGCGGCTCAGTAAGGTTCAGCGCTACAACTACACAGTCATGCATGAATGATACCCTACATGCCTCCCTGATGGAATATTTAGTTTATCATCTTTGCCTGCTCATTTTCTTATTTTTGCAGACTTCTCAGCGAGTTCCTGATCGCTTTCGTCAGGACGCTTTGTTCGGCGTGGGCAGGGGGGTGTCTGAAGCCTGGTGGAGGGCACTTGGTCGTGAGCTCATCAATGAGAAGTACCTAATGGAGGCTTCTGGTTATAATAAGTTCAGCACGCTCTGTAAACTCACTCCCAAGGTACTGTTGTCTGAAGCACAAACAGTGTAGTGAACATGGCAGTGCTGTTTTCAGTGGGTATATACTGTATATTTCTAGTCTTTGAAGAACATCTGATTAGGATCTCAACTGCTCAATAACAAATTTAAAGACAGCAACGACTTGCACATTTGCACACATGCACTTTAGCGTATTGTTTACCAGCCGTCTATTATCTGATATGGTCACAGGGCAGGACATGGTTAAGCAAAGCCCAGGATGAGAAGCAAAGAACTCTCCTTCTTCAGCCAAACCGAGACCTGATTTCAAGAGTTTATGTGCCAAAGTAAGTGTAAATATCTTGCTGACAGTGTTCACTGCATCACCCACTCACCACGTATCACTGTCTGACTTTAAACCCTGCGTATTTGCCTTTTCCATTTTTAACCACTTGCTCTCTTCCTCCTTCCTGTCACGTTCTGACTTACTCATTCTTTCCTTCAAGCTCTCATTTGTTCATTCATACACCTGCACGTTTCTCTGCTGTGGCCGCAACTCACACTCTGAGGTGTTCAGTCTCTTTACAATTATGTGACTTATGTTTTCTTTTGTGATCATGGAAATTTACGCCAAAGCAAGCCGACTCCACAAACTTTGGGGGAGCTTGCAGTTTCAGCGTAGATAAAAACGACCACAGATTTTTTCGCAGTTCCTCTAGAACATAATTAAATACTGTTTGTGTCTTCAGTGGTAGAAGTTTAAAAGAAGAATCATTGTAATTTCACTGATTTAAGTAGTTCAATGTGGGGAAAAAGCACAAAAATTCTTAGTTACATCACAAATTTTAAAAAATGCTGCAGTAAAATCAAATCATTTTAGCCACGTTTTTTTTTTTTCTCATAGGCACTCGTCTTGTCAAGTTCTTTTAAAAAGACTCCAGGATTTCCTTCTTTCTTTTTAACGCATTGCTGGTTGATTTTAAATTTTTTTTTTTTTTTCCCATTTCAGTTAAGTGGTGTATGTAAAGACTGGTGAAGTTTTAGTTTTGAATTTATGTTGGTGTGTTTTAAATGCAAAACCTTTTTATCATCACAACGTAAGCACACGTCTGTATGTGTTTGTGTTCTTGATGTTTGTCTTTAGGAAAGCACAAGATCCAAAACCTGTTGTGGTTCATGTTAAAGACCAGGCTCTACCCAGTACAGCTCAGGTTAGTGTTGATCGGTGTAGGCAGTAAAGCCATAGCGGATCGTGTATTTTTTTTTCGTGTATTCGCATTTGCAAACCCAAATGTCTGTTAAAAATGCATACAATATACACAAGTTGCTGTTTTCCATAATCATCTTTTACACTTCATTTGTTTATTGCAGAGAACAAATTGTAGGTTTCAGGTGGACTCCAGTGCCGTGGACAGGAGGTATAGTGAATTTATGTGCTGAAAAAAGCAATTATATCTAAGTTTAGCTGCATTCTGGTGGGTCAATTATGTCAGTATGATTTAATATTGATTATTGAATTTCTTTAAAAGTTAACGTTATTGCTGCCTCTCAGGTCAGTTCCTGGTTTGCTACCTGCTCCCAAAACCATGCCTCAGCCTCCTGCGGTCTCTGCCAGAGAAATGGAGTTACAGGTACTGCTGTCAGTTTTATTTATCAGTAAAGATTGGCATTTTGCTGGCTTTTTATTCATATTTTATACCCAAAAGCATGGGCCGGATGGTATTAAGTATTTTAATAAATGTCAGATGGTATACCTTTATAATATAGCATCAAAATTATGTTACCTCCCTAAAACGGAGGAAACGGGTCGTCTCGGTTCATCCTGCCCCTCTGTATGTGTGTTAAAGGCTGAGCTGTACAGCAAGCTGGTAGCTGAGAGGCAAAAACTAGCCAGTATGAAGGACATCCCTCCTGCCATTCTGGCCACCAACAAAATCCTCCTGGACCTGGCCAAGTTAAGGTACAGTAAAATAATGCGTAACAGATCAGAATGATTTTTGAATCTCACACACATGCTTACAGACACAGAAATGTGTACGGCCTTGTACACTCACCATCCTCTTTATTATAAGAATTATACCATACCACTACTGGGTAGGACCATCACTCACTCTCAGAACAGCCTCAGATCAACGTGGCATACATTCCACAAGGTGTTGGAAAAACTTCTTTAAGATTCTGGTTCATGATGACATGATTGCATCACATAATTGCTGCAGATTTGTCAGCTGCACGTTCATGCCTCTTCTAGCTTGGTTGGCTTCAGATCAGATTACTAGGGAGGCCACTGAAGTACACTGAAATCATTGACATGCTCATGGAACCAGTTTGTGTTTAAGATACGGTGAATTTTCATTCAGAGTAAAAGTGCTCATGCACCACCACCAGTTTGAACTGTAGACACAAGGCAAGGAGTATACACTGATTCGTGTGTATGGGGGTGTGTGTGTGTGTGTGTGTGTGGATGGGGGTGTGTGTGTGTGGATGGGGGTGTGTGTGTGTGGATGGGGGTGTGTGTGTGTGGATGGGGGTGTGTGTGTGTGTGGATGGGGGTGTGTGTGTGTGGATGGGGGTGTGTGTGTGTGGATGGGGGTGTGTGTGTGGATGTGTGTGTGGATGTGTGTGTGGATGTGTGTGTGGATGTGTGTGTGGATGTGTGTGTGGATGGGGGGGGTGTGTGTGGGTGTGTGTGGGTGTGTGTGGGTGTGTGTGGGTGGGTGTGTGTGGGTGTGTGTGGGTGTGTGTGGGTGTGTGTGGGTGTGTGTGGGTGTGTGTGGGTGTGTGTACATACCAGGCCCTGCTCAGTAGCCAAGCTGAAGTTGGTGGACGGTGTGTCTGAGGCTAAAGCAGCCATGTTGGCTCCTCTACTCCAGACCATCACAGACTTCTGCCAGATACACGGCCTGCAGGTAAACATCACTACAAGCCTTACAATATATTTGTGATATTCCAACCTGAGTGTGAGGTTATTCTGTGAAATCAAATGGTGGCATTATGTAAATGCTCATAAGAACCTGCCCTCTCTTATTTATTTATTTATAGGAGGCTGTGACTTCCAGCTCTTCTACTTCCTGTGCTGAACTGGCGCACAGTGCACAGACAGGAAAAGTGTCAACACTGTCTCTGTCTGATAGCGTGGCCATAACTTACAGACTTTTCCAGATTGATGGCAAAAGCATGGTAGGGTACAGGTTATGGACAAACTGTTTATTAATTTATTAATTAATAACAGGGTATTTCAAGCCAAAATTAAGTCAATCTGACACACAAACAATATATGAATCAAGAATTAATTTATTAATATGTTTGAGTTACAATGTAGTCCACCTCTTCAAGTTTTCAGAGTTTTTTATTTTTTTTATTTTAATTGTTTCTTTTCTTTTTTATTATTATTATTTTATTTGTCACAGACAGATCTAAAGGTCATGTTGCATAATAAAAGCCCTTAGTGACATAAAACAAAATAAATGCATGCAATGACCAAATAAAGGACTAAATACGAAATGACGGAGGGCAGACGGTATGTAATAGCAAATGGAATTCTACAGAAAATTAACTTCATTAGCACTTTGTTAAAAACGTATTTTTTATAATGTTTTAAAATTCTGGAGAGATCTCATGCTGTTCCTGCTTCACATCCCTGCTTCAGCCGGTAGGATTGATTTTATTATTCAGATAGACTTTAGAATTGACTACATAATAAATGGTTTATAAAATATATTTATATTTTAATATAAATTAAATATATTTTAAATATTTTCATATATATTATATATTTATATATTTTTAAATGCATATTTCAAAAATATATCGTTTATATGTTTTGAAATTGAAAACAACATTTCGGATGATCCTAAGCAATTTTTTTTCTATTGTCTTCTACAAATTTTCTTTTTTAATTTTTTTTTTTTTTTTTAATTATTATTTACTTGTTTGTGTATTTGTTTGTGTTTACTGATCCTTGGTGCTTTTAGAGACTACACGCTGATGTTTTGGATAAATGATTAAGATCTGATAGCTTAAAGCTTTGCTGTTCTAATGGTACAATTTCTATGTGTGAATAAGGAGCATGACTGTCAGATGAATTTAATATTCACGCATCTTAATAATCAGCTCTGTTTGTATGTATGTGTAGAGGCAAGTAGCTGATGCTCGCAGCTTGCCCATGGCGGTGGTTGAATCTCATCTTCTACAGGCTCTGAAAGTCAGCCAGCCTCTGGACACCGAGCGAGCCGGCCTGTCCCAGTCACTGTTCAACACTATCACACACATCCTCTCCTCTCCTCCTCTGAGCTCGGGTAACACAGCGATCTCATAATTGCATTTATAACACCCAATTATACCATAAACTCCTAGTCATACGGTGTATAACATGTTTTGTCCTTTTCTCATTTGTTTCAGATCTCAGTGACTTTAAGAACATTCGTGCTATGGTGCCAGAAGACGTCAGCACTTTTCTCCTCAGGCTGTGTGTTGCTAAGCTACAGAATGAAGGCTTTCCAAAGCCACAGCCTGTCAACCTGCCATCACAACATCACCAGATCACCTGGATAGAGTCTCAGGTCGGAGCTGGTGCCAATTCTAACCAGGTTATCAGCTCAGTAGGTCAAGAAACTGTTGCTAATTAAACATGATAGCAGCACCTTCAATTGTTCTTGTAGCACAGAATCTCAGAATCCGAGCTGTTCAGTTCGTAAGAGCGACCAGAAGAGGGCAGAAATGCGCTTAGTGTCTTCACCTCTTTCACCTCAAGGATAAAGCTTTCAGTTTACAAAAGAAGTAGCATCTTAAATCTTACTCAGATAGAATTCTATATAACTTTAATGTAGTTTCTGTTTGATTTGTGTGTTATTTATTTCTAAATGGGATTAATGAGAAAAGCAGTTTTTTGAGGCAAGTTAGTGATTAAGGATAGATCGCACAATACTAAATCAGAGGCTATAATCTTTCCCTTACATTGTAGTTTTGTGGCTCCATAGAAGGCACAGAGGTAAAGAGTTCATTACTCCAGAGATGCCAACGTCTACGGTTTTGCCGTAGCCCTCTCGCTGCAGTGATACACATAAAAAGCAAGCTTTTTTTCTTATTTAGCAAAATCACAATAAAGCAGCATGACTGATGGGGGAAAAACAGATAACTAAAGGAAAAGATTGTTGAGAGAAAGGCGGGACTGTGGTGTGTTTGGGCAGTTAAATATGGTTGAGCTGGTAATTAGTGGGTCGCCTTCACACCAGAGCTTTTCTGTGCAGTTTCTGACTGTTATTATTGTCCAGGAAAAACAGCAACAAACCAACAAAAAACATTAAGGGAATTTGTGGTAGAATCTTTCTTTCTTTCTTTCTTTCTTTTTGCCCTCTTAAAATCTTATTAGTGATGTTGTCACTTCTGTTGTTCCATCACAATGTTTTTCATTACTTCTGAGGTCACTTATGTTACAACTCTGGCTGAATGTGACCATTAAATTGTGATTGAACGTCTCAGGTTTCTATCACTTTGCTGTTTAAATGCAGGCGTTAGAACTCCACTGACCCCAGTGTATTCTTGCAGGAAACGACCGCGAGTCTTGCATCCACGGCGCTTTAAGAACGCTCTGGCTTTGAGCTCTTGTTTTCTCTATACGTTGTTACCTCTTAAAACTTTCATTAAGAGAGAGGAGGGCTAGAAAAGGCAGTGTGTGTGTGTGACCTTTGCTCCCTCCTCTCACTCTGATTGCTTTAGACCTGTTTTCCACTGGGACTGTTCATACCCATGAAAAAAAAAGTAGTTTTAGCTACGAATGAAATGCTCACTTGGTGCAATCATTTTTAAACAGGTTATTGTTCCTCTATAGCCAATCTATAGGAGGTGATTCTGTGCTAGTTAAAATCATAAAGTGAATTCTAGTGGGTTTTAAAAGGAAAGGAACTGAAGTAATTCTCTTGTTTCACTCAGGAAAAGCTCATCCAGACAGATGGTGTTAGTAAAGCTGTCACTTCAGGTCTCCAAACACACCAGCTGGAGCCAAAGCTGGACAATATAGACATGAGTGACGATGAACTCTTTAGTGAACTTCCCATGCCTGAGGTATCGCCCTTTCTTTCATTGTCTTTTTTGTCACCCAGCCAGTCATTTATTTGTTAATGAATATATTAAAAATAAATAAATTTGCCCATCTAAAGTGTTGAGAAGTTTCCTACAGATCTGTAGTTTCATAAAATCTCACACTTTCCCTCTTTTTTATACCGTTGATATGAATGAAGTCTTCAACAAGAATTATATTTTAGGAGTCAGACTGAAGTTTTATCCACTTATTACTACTGTAGAAGGGGCTTACGGGAAAACAGTGGTCTAGCCTGCGATGTCTGTCTGGAACGTCAACACAGTTAGCTAGCTAAACATGTCCATTATACACCTCATAAATCATAACGTTCCTTGGTGTCAAACTTTACGTGCCAGTTCCTGATTCCATAAGTAAGAAATATTCACCTGATTTTTTTATATCATCATAATTGAATGTCGTCGCAGTGACATCAGCCATGTCTGGTCTCTCTCTCTTTAGCAAACCTACCTTGCTCTCATAATACTGTATCTACAACAGGATGCAAGCTATTTAACATAGCTAACTAGCAATGACCAAGAAGGTAATGCTCTGATTGAGATGTTCACTATAATGGACGTGTTTAGCTAGCTAACTTTGTTGATGACGTTCCAGACATCGAAGGCTAGACTACTGTTGGATAAGTGGATAAAACATCAGTCTGACTCAGAAATATAATTCTTGTTAGAGTCTTCAGACATAGCCAAGTAATATGAGGTTGCTCATCTCCCTCTTTAATAACTTTTTTTTACAAAAATCAAAGTAGTCTATAATAAAGCGGTCTCTTTCACACACTGTGTTTAGGTTGCAGGGCCAAGCAGCAGTGTTGCTCAGTGTAATGTAGAAGATGCTAGGCCATCAAAAAGCAGTGGAATTGAATTGGCTTCCTGGAACCAGAAGAATATAGACTCAGACACTCAAGACCTGTTTGGTAATTCACCAGTCAAGGTATTCCTCAAAAAGCATTACATATTAGTTATCAATTCAGGCACAATTGTGCTAATAAGTTGTAAATATTGCATATGAAAATAAGTTACAGGTTTAATAGCCTCTTCTGTCTGGTAATATACAGAGCTGCAATCATTTGGCATTAGAGTTCATTATTTAACCTTTTTTCAGCTTTCTGTGAATTTGCTGATCAGAGCTGTCTTAGGCTTCGGGCTTAGGCGTTATATCGGAAAGAAGGAAAATTCAGGCAAAGAATATTACACGTGGGATCGCAGCCTGTGGTTCATATTATATACATTAGAATAAAATACATAATAAACTAATTTGCGAACCATCATTTTTACACATAATCAGTTTAATCCATCCGAATGAAATCTTAATGTGGTCCACAAGAGGAGGTGAAAACAAATCAATCGCACATCTAAGCAGTGTAGTCTCAGTTCAGGGACTCGTGAAAAAAATCATTTATCTCTGATTCGAGACCCCTCAGAAAGTGTACACAACATGCCTCATGTTTTTGTGTTGTGAGTAGCATTATTTATTTATTTTTTTGCATTTATTTATTTGTTCATTTTATAGGCAGAAATGTGATGTGAAAGTTTAGACCAGGGGTCGGCAACCCGCGGCTCCGGAGCCGCAAGTGGCTCTTTCATCCCTCTGCTGCGGCTCCCTGTAGATTTGGAAAATAAATATTTAATTTAAATGTATTTTATTTTAGTTAGTTAGTTTTTAAAAAAAATGTAATTCTAAGATTATGATGCTCTTGTAACATTAAAATAAACCGCGTTTAATTTTTTTGTCGCTCAAAATATGTGTCCGACACACAGAAGCAGACGCATTTTTGGTTTACTGCAGCCGGCAAGTTAAAATTTTGATGTCATGCAGGGCTGTCAAGTGTCACGCATTGAGAGTGACAGTCACGCATTTGGGTCTTTTGTCATGCTCTCCCGCACCATTGTACTATTTTTGACTATTTATCATATATTTAATAAGCCGCAGCACCCAAAATGTATCAGTCCGCACCGCTGTCTCTATGGAACCGGGCAGGAATCAAGCGCGTCTCAGTTCTTAGTCGAGCCTGACACTTATCAGCCAAAAAAGAGGCTACACAACAGCTAATCAGAAAATAGCACTATCTTGGTAAGATTGAACGCATCAACCAATGAAAAATATTGGGGTTGCGGGGGGGGGTTGGAGATGTCACGCTTGCCTGTCTTCAAAACTTGAGAGCCCTGGTCATGAAAACGAAGAGGACTCAATTAGACATTGAACATTTTATTTGAAAGTAACCTTCAACCCAGCGTCTTTTTTGTTAAGGTTAGTTCAAACTGTTCAAAATATTTTTGTTTGCTTGCAGAAATAAAATTTTGTTTACTCGGTAGCAGGTCATTGATTTCATAAATGCAACACACTACAGTTTTTTCTATACTTTCCATAAAGGTAAAAAACGATATATGCAGTGTTATCTTCATTTTAGATGTCAAAAGGGTTTTGTGGCTCCCTGTGTTTTTTTTTTTCTGTGGGAAACGGGTCCAAATGGCTCTTTGAGTGTTTAAGGTTGCCGACCCCTGGTTTAGACCAACAAACAAAAATCATGGTACACATAATGATTAAAAGCATGTACTTAAACGATTATGTAGTCATTTATTTAGTGTCTGTTCAGCGTTTCTCCAGTTTTAGATACTTCCTGTCTGCACTTTTTGTTTGGTTTTGTTTTGATTATGATTTTCCATTACTGTGTTTATAGCCAATGAAAGAAATTACATTTTCAGCCCTACACACTCCTCAGCCAACATTTTTGTGAGTGTGTGTGTGTGTGTAGAGTGAAAGAGTGAATGTGTAGAGTGAAATCCAATCCAACCCACATGGCAAACAAATCTAATGTATCAGTTTTGTTCTGATTAGCATTCTACAAGCAAATGAATAATTGTGAACGGTAAAGAAATTAATGACCACATGATAAATCATACTCCTTCATCTCAATCACGTCCCTATTCCATTGTGTACAAAGCCTTCTTACAGCATTGCCAAGTGACTCAGTGTGTACTCTGAGGAGCCACTTTCCTGTGTTGGAACCTAAACCTAAAACTCAGCTGTAGATGTGAGGTCTCATTCTAAGCTCTACTTTTAGGATTTGGTGTTGATTTCATGGTTTTTCTGACCTTTTCCATGTCCTCTCCTCTAAAGGACAGCTTTCAAACAGGTGTATGAATATAAAACAGCAGCCAAGCTAATGTAGGTCTAATGGGCGTGCAGCGTGAAGTGCTTTGTTTATTTGCAACTGTGGCCTCTGGGACCTGACCTCTGCCCCGAGGCTAATGACACACGACAGGATCGATCTGGCCATCATGGCCACCTCTAACAAGATGAGTGCAATGGTGTAGCTTAGCTCAAGGGGTGTGGCTTAGTTACTGTCTGACCCCTGCCTGCCCTCACACACACACACACACACACACACTCGTGCACACAGACTCACTCGACACATCTGGGGTTTCATCCCCTCCTGCCGTAAATTTCCCGTCTAGTCCAGAGCTTTTTACTGGACGTAAAAGCAGAGGTATTGTCATGGGACAAAAGTGGAGCTTTCTTTGTGTTGCTTCTTCCTGTTCTCTTATTTCTCACTGAAAGGCACAGTAAGCTGTAAAATAAAACAATTGGAGAATGCCACCTATTTCTTATGTGAATATTAGCTCCTGATTGATGTTCAGCCATTCATGCTGTATAATAGTGGGAGAAAAGCAATTTGTAAACATAAAAATCTAAAATTAAAACCCTTTTTTTTTTACATCACTGCTCAGTACAGCATTCTCATACCATCACAAACAGCACCTATTATTATTCAAAATGTTCCTAGCAAGCCACAATATATCTTGAGCTGGACATTTATGGTGATATAAGCAGGTTTTAGAGGCCATTCATCAACAGTCTTTTGTGCAGCATTGACACAAATCTATGGATCAATATGTAAGCATTAGGGTTCGTTTCTAAATAGATAAACTCCTCAATCCGCTGCATCCTGTCTGGAGTGGTGAGGTCATTAAGATTAGGGCCATTAAGCAGAGAGAAAAATCATGAGAACCAGAAGACAATGAAATGCCTGGAGAGAGATTAATAGTTAATTGGATGGTACTCTAATAGTAGTTATCATTTGTAAGTTAAGTTAAATTATGCATGGAAACCTTGGGGCTAAACACTTTCACCAAGACAACTCAGGCTTCCTCATTGCGTACATAATAATAATTATGTGTCCATTTATGCTATACAAAATCCACTGTTAATTATTTATGACCAAACTTTTGCTGCTCATGATTAGTGATGATCTAACAGCGTAAAAAAAAAACAACAATATATTCCAAACCCAATATAAATAAAAATCAGCACAAGATTATAGTCTTGATTATAGAAATAAAATGAACCACATGTACTCTCTGCTTGTATTCTTTCATTATAGACCTGAAGTGAAGTGTACTGCTTTGACAGACTGTTTATCCCGATCACTTTTTTCCACAGACCGAAAGCCAGGCAGCTAAGAGGAAGATGCCCGTGTGGGCCGAAGCACCGACGGACTCTGTTGACGCTGCTGCATCGAAAAGAAACAAAAAAAAGAAAGGACTCTTCGTGTGACTCGTTAAGTGTCACTCAGTTAAATGTTACACTATGTGTAAAAAAAAAAAATGGTGTATATAGTTTTTCTTACATTTCTTTCTTACAAAGAATAAATACACTTTTCATAACAATATTTTGCTAAAAAACTGATTTTATCTATGTTCATTTTTTGTTGTAAGAGTGTAAATTTGCATCTTTTAGACATTAAGATGTTCTGTATACTTTGATTCAGTACCGATCCAGTATGATCCGGTTCAGCACTGATATGATTCATTTTGAACCCGAATCACAGGACAGAAGAATTTACACTTTACATTTTCACTGTAACATGACAATCTGTGATTTTTGACAATCAGGATTTAATCGTTCTGTTCAATTCGGTGTCGATTTCAAGCTTCACTTGCAAGTGAATAAAAACTAACTTATATTAAAAAATAAAACTATGTAAAAATTGTATGTACATGTTTTTTTACACCTCTATTGATAATGAGCATATATATATTTTTGTAGGTTTTCGTTTCCATGTTAAGAGTAAAAATCACTTGAGATGATAAAGCATACAGACCAAACACTAAGACCTTGTAATGTACAGAGCAAATAGAACCAGATCCTGTGTACAGGGTTAATCATGTGTAGTTAAAGCTCTTCTGTCTACTCTGCTGTCTTTTAGATTAAGTTGTCCATGTATTACTAGTTGAAGGTGGTAGTTGAGCATGATGATTGACAATGATCTTGGGTTCAGAGCAGATTGAACGATGGACCTACTGAACTTGTCCAAGTGTTTAAGGAGTAAGTGTAAAGCATCATCTGTAAAGAATCGTTTATAGGAAAACCTTTAGATCAGGAATGAGAAAGGAGGTAAAATTGATGTAAAGTTGGCAGCTTTTAATATGGTTTAATATGCACATGCTTTACATGTTCTGTGCATCGATCTCTCTCATTAGAGAGCTGCTGAGTGATGAGTGAAATTAATGCTTTTCCAGACTTCCAGGCTTCTTCTAATGTAATCAAGTCTTTTCTTTTTTTTTTTTAAACATCAATATTAACATCAGTATTCCCAAATTTTATGCATTCTCATGTCTCAGGAAATTAGAACCCAGACAAATCTAACAAGATTTATCAAAATAATATTATTATGTAAGTGCCAGTTCTCACACGTGATTCTGCCTGTACTGAAGAGGACTCGTGCTCTGATGTTCATAGTGCCATCTGAGGGACCCCAGAAATCTGTGAAACACCGTTGAAGGGGCTGGTGTTACAGTGGTGTAATGTTAAATGTATAACTCAACATTATCAAAATCATAGATATTTTTGTGTTTTTATAGCTATTAGCCTGGTTAAAATGTCACTTGTTTTAAATGGATTTGATTCAAATCTTAACTTAAACCATCTGAATATAAGTAATATCCGGTCCAGGGTGTATTCCTGCCTCACACTCACAGTGTTCCTGAGATCCCTGGATCCATTGCTTGCTAAAAAATCAATGTATGTGTTCTTTGATTGGAAAGAACAGGAATTAAAAGTTCCAGTGCTCCAGTAAATAGTCAGAATAAACAGTACAGTTACTGTACATGAGCTTAAAAATTTGGAAAGTTGGATGTTTATAATACCTTTCGGTACTGAAGGTTTGATTTCACACTTTAAGGGGAACTATGGAACTATAGACCACAGTGGACGAGGAAAAGTGGAAATCCATCATTAGCAGTGTTTCACTATGGAGGCCTTGAGGAAATGGTGTTGTTTTCATGTCTGGGGAATCCCACACAGCTGTTTCTGTCATGTCACACACCCTCAGGTCAGATGTGCCAGTATTCAGTGAGGCTGAAAGACTTCGAAAGCAGGTGGACAGCAGGCGCCACTGCAGCTCCCAGCTGCCCAGGCCACAGGCGCTTGTGGTCATGCTATGGGCCAGGACATGCAGTATGATTGGCCCTGTCATGCTAATCACTGGATGAGGTTAAAGACTGTGGTGAGATTCAACTAAACATGTGTTGGTTCTATGGGTGTTAGATATGTGCTTTGGCATCAGTGCCTTCTCTTTCATACTGTACAACCTAAAAAAAAAAAAAACATGAACGCCTGCTAGGACAAACAGCAGTGAGTGTAGACTTGTTATTGTTATTTGATTCTTGTGTAATGAATGCAAGTTGGGTATAACTGATGCAGTTCTGTGTACAGAGAAGATTGTATTTTTAGTTGTATGAAGCATTTTATTTGAATATGTATAATTATTTCTACTTATTTTGTAAGAGGATTTTTTTTTTCATTCTGGAAAATGAAAGGAAATTCTGATACCCAACTACAAAATAACATAAGCAGTAAGTAATTAATGTTAAGATTTATTTTAAGGCATTTTTACTGTCGGGAACAGCCACATTAGGTTCCTTTACGCAGCCCAAGGTGCCTTTCTAATAGTGCTGCATCATACAATTTGCAGCAGGAAAAAGACATAAAGTAAGCAGTGTTTTAATTCCCTGAATGAGGATATTTATTGCAGCCGCGTTGAGTGTTTGTTGAGTGCTGTTACAGTTTGAGTGCTGTTACATGACTACAATGGTGTGGTTTCAAAAAAGTTCACTTTAATGAAAACAGGCATGTGTGTCTTTGCTTACTTTACAAGGTCAACATTCAGAAAAATTCAAAGAATATCCACTGATGACTTTGGGCGGAAGCTGAGCCTGATTACATTGCTGTAAAATCCATTATTACCATAACACACATAACAAAAGTTATATTAAGATATATACATTTGTAAAGTTAACCGTTTTAGTATAATTCAAAACTTTTTCGAAAGTTGGACCTAATCTAATCTAATGGACCTAATCTAATGTCTTTTAATGGTAGACATTTTAAGATTAAAAAGCTTTATAGCTGTAATAAAATAGAAAATATTATTATTATGTAATAAACACAGTATATATAATGTAATCAAATACAGATACTTTATTTGATAGTTAAATGATTCATTAACTACAAAAAAGATTGAGAAACTGCAATGGAGTATCAAATGAGTCTTGAACTCTGTTCAGATGAAAGTGCCAACTGGAGTTACTTACAATTAGATCCGACTTGGCATGATGAATAAATTTATCACAATTATTGTGTTGTTCTGGAGTGAGTATGTGAACCACTCAGATTGTTCATATTACTGAGAGTTCCTGGACAATGGACAAAGTTTATGTCGTATGAACCAGTAAGTAAAGTGAAAAAATATTAAACAATGTTGTATTGTTGAAAAAACTATTTTCCAAAATCATTTTTCTCCATTAAAAATAATCTTTAAAAACGATATTGGTTTCTAAATTATTTCTGCATTCATGAAATTTTACATAGCAATTCCTATCCCAGGAGGCACAGTGGCTTAGTAGTTAGCGTGTTCGATTTGCACCTCTGGGGTTCGATTCCTGCCCTGTTCTGTGTATGCAGAGTTTGCATGTTCTCCTCCAGAACTTGGGGTTTCCTCCAGCTACTCTGGTTTCCTCCCTCAGTCCAAAGACATGCATCGTAGGCCGACATGCATCATTGGTCTCTAAGTTGCCTGTAGTGTGTGAGCAATCCTAACCTTCAATGACTTGGCACCCCATCAAGGAAGTCCTTCACCTTGTGCTCCAGCCTCCCTAATTAGGCATCCTTTCCTAACCCTAATTAGAACAGTATTACAGAAGAATATCAAATTTTTTTCAAAGTAGTTTATCAGATTAATAATTTAAATAACAATTCCTCCAAAGTCTTTCTCTTGAGAATATCTTATTATTTATGTAATTGCCAGATTTACCTGTACATGCATTTAACTGATAATATAATAGAGTATAAATTTTGAATCTCAGATTGCTTTAATGAAGGATGTTGTAACAGTGATGTTAAAAGTGACTGGAGATTGTGAAGAGGAAAATCCTCACACACAAGGCTCAGGTTTTAACTTGGGCAACTCCGCCCTCTCCAGTAGCACCAAGTGTGCACTCCGAGTTAACTCAGTTGGCTTAAATTGCCCTTCCCTAGTGCCACCTGCGTCCGTTCCTGTGCTAAACCCTCCGTTACAATGCGCCTGCTGTGCGTGATCTGCGGTCTCTTAACGTCTCTGTCCGTGTGTGAGTGCGGGAAGCCCGACTGCTTCTCCATGCCGGCGCGGGACCTCGCGCTGCGTGCTGATGTCGTGTTAGAGGGGGTACTGGAGGCATCCCCGGAGAAACCGGGGTACGAAATGGAACCCATTCGTGTGGATGGGATAACGCGAGAGACGCTCGAGCCGGAACCGGGTGCAGAGCTTCACCGAAATAGGATAAGAGTTCACCGAGTATGGGAGATCAAGACTGGTGGTTTCAGGAAGGATGCCGTGGCGTTTCTTATTTGGTCCCAGGAGAATACGTGCGTTCAGATGAAAGCAGGGACGCGGTATGTGTTCTTCACGGAACCCACCGGAGACGCGTCGGTGTTGCGCGCGCTCTCTCCGCCTGTGCAGAGCAAGCGCGCGGTGCGAAAGGATATCACTAACGCGCTGTGCCAAACATACGGTAAGCACCTCATCTAATGTGTCCTTTGTTTTTTTTGTTTTTTTTTTTCATTTTTGTATTTTTTATCAAACTTTCCCTTCACTTTAGTAAGTTTTGCCAGATTTTCCGTAAATTCGGTAGCATTATTAAATATAAAGATAGCACTTGTCACCCTGGAAAGAAGCTTCGCCATCTGAATCTTAACTCAGATTACATCTGAAAGACGTCTATTACTGTTCATGCAAACCTCATATTGAGCTCATATTGGGCCAAAAGTCCATCTAATCTTGAAACACTGGCAAAGACTGACTTTACGTGTGATTGCAACATGATGATTTGCAAGCTTTTCCAAACCTAACAACAGGAATCATGAAAGTACCATGAAAGTAGGTTGATTAATGTTTTGATTTTGGGCAGGTCCAATCTGGCAACCGTGTGCTTGACTCATTGCAGCCGCATTATTTCCCTGTGCCTGTATAAAAGGTCATACCGCGTAAAAGCACAGAGTGCAGGATACTAAATATCAAATCCCAAATAGTGCGCTACAGAGGGTGAAGAAGCCACTATTTCATAACCAGCGTAGTGCCCTTAATATAGATAACAGTGAAGTGTTTGGGACACAGCCATGGAGACTAGATGGAGCTTTCTACCCGTTGTGGTGCTGAACTTGGCACAATTTAAGGACCCTGTGGGGACATCTGATTGCAATTGCATTCATTAAAAACATTTCTGACTCTAAAAAAGTAGGATTTAGGATTACATATAATTTTACATATAATTCTCTCTCTCTCTCTCTCTCTCTCTCTCTCTCTCTCTCTCTCTCTCTCTCTCTCTCTCTCTCTCTCTCTCTCTCTCTCTCTCTCTCTCTCTCTCTCTGTGTGTGTGGTTTATTCCTACCTACCAAAAACATGCCAAGAGGGGAATTTGTTAAGATAAATTGCCCCTAGGTGTGAATGAGTTTGTCCTGGGCCTAGAGTCCCACTCATTATCCTGTCTTACACCCAAAGTGTTCTTGAAATCAGGTCCAATGTGACTTTGATCAGGATAAAGTGGTTAGAAAAAGTGAGTGTGTGATTGAGTGAATACTCCAAACTTTGTTAAACAACTCTGTTGTTTAAACTCAACACCTCTAAATGCAACACTTTAATTTTTACATGATTTTTTCCCTACTTCACAACAGATGTGACATAAGTTCATGACGTCTATTTCCATGGCTATAAAAATGTAATGTAATGACAATAATAATAATAATGGCCTCTTTCTCATGTAACAGTTGTGAAATAGACCTGTAGATTTGCTTCTGTAATGGAGTTTGGACTTGGCATCTGTCACTGCTTTGAGATCAAATCTGTGATTTCTTAGCTTTGCTTCAGAGAGTATGGGCATGCAAACAATGTGGTAAGAAGCTTTTTGAAGCTGAATGTTGCTTTGTTTTTCAATCAACTGGTATGGTGGCATTACATATCTACATGTCCTGCTGTTGATCTGTCTGTTGAAGGCATTTTTAGGTCACATATCATCTGGGTTTTTAGATTATTAGATGGTGATTTTCCACTCATATAATTCTATTAGATGTGAATTGTTCTCTAATGTGACATTAGATAAATATAATTGCAACACCTTTATTCAGGACATCTGTGAAATCTATGATGCATATGTTTTCTTTTTGTTTAGAGAAAGCACAAGTTTTCAAGCAAAATTACACTGTTCTGATTTTTATTAGGAAATTTCTATTCTATCGACCTGTGTATGATGAACTGTTGTGCCAGGCTTCAAAGACACTTTAACTTTGTTTTTTAGGATTATCATGTCAGGGGTAATTGTGTGAAACATGTTTCGTTTGGCCACTTTTGTCACTTTTGCCTCAGTGTTTTCAGAAACAAAAATACATATTATCATAAAATATAATAGCAATTATGTTTGATCATCTAAATGCAGAGCGCCCATTTACCAAGGGAGAAAGGAATCTAGTCCAGATTCATTGTAACCTAGATTTTGTTGTCATATGTGTCACATGCTCCTCTGCCTCTTTCTTATTTGTGTCTTTTGTTGAGAAATGTAATATGCAATATAGAAAAACTTCTATGGTTTAAAAAGTAGTTCTTTTCATTAATTTTGTGGCTGCTGCTGCACGTCATGGTAAATCGTAAGGTCTCTACTCCATATGTATTCTGCACTCTTTTAAACTGACATTATCACAGTAAAAGCCTTGCAAAGTTAAGTTAACTAACCCAGATGTGTCAGGTTAAACCTCTGTAGATAGAACTGATTTGGCTAAAGTACTGTTGTATAGTAATTTAGTAGATCTTTAGGTCTTTCCCAAACATCCTTTGTCTTAACTAATGGCCAGGAAACAGATTGATTTTAAAGACACAGGAGTCTTATGGGAACTACAGATTTGGATCCCCTTAGCAGATAACACTGTTAGTTCATTTGACTGATTGAAAAGTATTGATTTACTATTTGCCCACGGGGGAATCTTTTTGCCCGTGGGAGTGTGTGACATAATGTGAATTATGTACAGATGGATAAATGTGCAGTGCATTTTATGTATATATCTGGATAGAATTCACACCAGATGGGATTCCAGGGAACCATGCACACATATTTAGACACTCATTCATACTTCGAGCCAAGTCATTGCAGCCGATCCACCTACCTGCAGGGGAAGATGGAATGAAACAAGAGAAAACCCATATGAACATAGGAAGAACACTCAGATCACACATAGTTCCCAGATAGTAACCTGAGCCTATGCTACTGTGCCATATACACAATATGACCAAAAATCTCTCTCTCTCTCTCTCTCTCTCTCTCTCTCTCTCTCTCTCTCTCTCTCTCTCTCTCTCTCTCTCTCTCTCTGTATCTCTCTTGATCTCTGTGTGTGTGTCTCTCTCTCTCCGTCTTTCTCTCTGTCTCTCTCTTTCCGTCTCTCTCTCTCTCTCTCTCTCTCTCTCTCTCTCTCTCTCTCTCTCTCTCTCTCTCTCTCTCTCTCTCTCTCTCTCTCTCTCTCTCGCTCTCTATCTCTCTCTCTCTCTCTCTCTCTCTTTTGCTCTCTCTGACCCTGAGCTGAGTTCATGCCGTAGCCAATTTAGAAGGTGCATTGTTTTTTTTTTCACAAATCCATTAATATATAAAATGTGATTTTCTTTTAAGCAGGACCCAATATACGTGGTGCTTGTCAATGTACCTGGGCATGCTGCCAAAGTATTACCTGTGTGTAGGAAACACCTCATTCGTCTCTTTCCTTTGTTCAGACTGTGAACATTCAGTGTTATAATGTAACTGTTATTTTGCCATAGTGAACTATATAAGTCCAACTATAAGACTCTTATGTTTTTTTCACTAATGGCTTCATTGCTTTTTTAAAGGAAATCTGATGCAAACAGCAAATCCTCAAAGATTTTTCAAAAAAACATTCAAAAACATCAAAAAGCATTTCTCATTAATCCTTTGCAATGCTCTTAAAATTAAATACTATATATTCAAATTGGATATATAAGAACAGCATTTGCAATTAAAAACATTACAGTATGTTACTGTTACATTGGAATCACAAGTTTCCATGTATTTGGAATCTGAACACAGCATATGATGGTCGTTTTTTAGGCATAAATGTACAGTAATATTTACAATTCAGTTGAATAGTTATTTAATGCATCATTTGTTATGTCACAGAAGGAAGCACATTGATTCAAAGACTTTTATCTGATTTGGAAAACAATCAATATATCCGGAACTCCAGAATATATGTTTTGGTGTTTCTAAGTGAACCCCACCTTATTATAACATCTTAACTCATCTTAGTAATGATTTTCTTTATACATGGATGACAAAACATGGATTGCTGTCTGTTTAATACTCTGTATGGATAGGAAACACTGACATAAAAACTGGATGAGTAAGCAATTTTCTTTGAAAGTCCCAGGCTGTCGATCTTTTAGTAATTTCATAAAGTGGGGAAGCAGGACTTTCTTTCACATAAACTTTAAATCATTTCCTAATGGACAGGTATGAGCTGAACACAGTCCTTTTGACTGGGGCTTACATTCATGTTGACCTAGATACTCTACAGAGGTATTTCTAGCTGTGCTGACATAGTGCAGGGTAGTACAGGACTGCTGAGTTCACATATATACTCATAAGCAGTAAATTAGAAGTTAGTACAGAAACATAAAGATCAAATCTCTGAGACGACATGATAAAGACTCCCTGAAAGGAACTGTCCTCAATAGGGAAGGCATCCTCTTCTTTGTGATGAGTAAAGGCAATCAGGATGTTAATTATGAGACACGTTGTAATGAAAATGTCCTGGGTTTAACACAGAAATATTTTTTTGGTGAATATTGGGTGTACAGTAAGCTGTTTATAAAGCTATATTACATTGGCAATTCATTTGGTCATTGATAGTAGAGCTTCTCACATCAAATTGTAGAATAGCAATGAAGCTTTGGACAACTGAATTTCTCAGTTTTTTCTTTCTAAGAAATAATTATAGCCCACTATTCTCTAGTACACGTTTTAGCGAATGTTATATATATTTGCACTGTATATATTAAGATGGTGTTGTACTGCAAACGTAATTTATAACGAAATGATCACAGTTGTACAGGTTTATGAATAAAGTCAACAATGTTCAGATAGCAATGTGATATTTTATAAATAGAATGGATAAATCCCTGCATTTTAATTAAAGGAAAACATTTTGATAGCAGCAGAAGGAAAAAACATCAGTTGGACCAGAAAATGAAAACATTTAGTGAGTAATGGTGTTCACTGATGATACTCTAACTAATCTTACAGCTACTCTTATTGATTTATAGTATTGATATCCTGACACAATCATTGTCTTTAAATTGTGTTTACATAAACCAAATTTACGTCATATGGATCATTTCTCTAATTGTGTACTTCTGGACAAGTCCCAACCTAAAAGAACCGTTTTAGATTAAAAGATTTTGTATAACTGCCAATAGCCTTGGCCACCTCTAACTTATTCATGACTTACTATATTGTGTTTATGGCATGTCTTTTTATTTGACGCAATGTCACTGGCAAGCTTGCCATATTGTCACTAAGCCATATTGTCATTAAGCCCCTTCAAGAAACTTGGGGTAACAGCCAAAGCCCAGCATTTATCCAAATCTATAAAATCAGACATGGCTTTTTTATGGAGTTCTCCTCTGGTTTAATTCCTGTATACCAGCCTACCGAAGTAATTATTAGACCTTCACATATCTGTGTCGTCACTCATCAGGACAGTCTCTGGTCAGGGAAATGACTCATGGTGATAAAACCATATTTTGTACTTGTGGAATAAATGGTCCTGCAGATTACCAAGTTTTCATTTATTCATAATGTTTATCTGGCCATCTTGAACACTTTAGCATTTCATTTTGAATAACACGTTTCTATTTGGTGTCCCAGCTCTCTACTCTCTCTTACAACTATCTTGTTATACTTGACTCTTTCTGGACACAAGCCACATGGGATAAAGTCAATTGGACATGCAAAAATGTAATGTAAATGTGCTGGTAAATTATTTTCTAGCTGATCTGTTATTGAACCAGTCCCATTTTTGGATGGCATGGATGGCATATTTCCATGCTTGATGAATTTTTGCAAATGCTCCTTAAACTTTTCAGAAGTAAATGTCTATGACTATAGAAAATATACTGTTACTCAGCCATTGTGTTTGGAAGGCACAGACTTTGTTTTCATTTTATGTACTGCTAATTTAATATCTAGAGTCCATCCATTTAGAGTAATAAGGACACTGATGGCTTCTAGGAACTAAGAAAACTAAGGTAGCATCTACTGTATAATCATTTGTTATTTATGGAAGCTACAAATGTACATCTTGGAAGTGTACATCAATGGTTTATACAAAATAGCAGTGAAAGAGTGATTGCATCATTGGCCCTTTGATGGCCTTTTGATTATTGCACACAAAGCACAATTTGGTGTTTTGTGTTATTTAATCTTGCATAATTTACGGTACAAATGGCAAGGTCTGTGATCTCATGGATATCAGTGTCCATATCAATATATCAATGCTTTTTATGCTGCTTAATCTGTAAAATTCCAAAAGGAAATTCCTCATCTGTCTCTTACTGCTCTTCTTATCCCCTCCTTAACGTCCTCCTATACATCACGGTTCATTGAGATGGTGTGGAAAATGTGATGAGTTGCTCTGGGGAATTCTTTGTATGTTTTGGAGGTAAGAAGATGAGGCTTGTTTGATGGAATGAGCAGATGTGAAGAGGGAATATATCAAAAGATGAAGGAGGCTGGAGAAAGGTACAGAAGTAATGAATAAGATATTAAATTACCACCCAGATCACAGCTTGCGCTCTAGACACAACGTCTTGTTGTGTTTTTGTATACTCCGAGCCTCAATCCTGCTCCTGATAACACCTGTTAGGCAGAAAGTTTGGAGCAAACGTCCACAAAAAGTTGTTTTCTATCAAGAAGTTTTTCATGACTTTGTCAAATTGAGGAACATTGTTATATGTAATTTAATTAGAACTACATTAATAAAACACTGTGTTTTTCTTATTCTGTACTAAAGACACTGATTTGTATTATTCTACATATTGGACACTATAAAGTGCTGCTATATAGGGTACAAAAATCTACTGTTTTTTATTATCATCGTATAGCTCCAATGTATTCTGGCAGTAAGTTTGTTATGTAAGCAATAAAACATGATAGAGGTATCTCTAATAGAAAAATAGGTAAAAGCTGAATAGGTGGTGTGATTTTATTTTTTCATGAAGTATTTTATTCTTCTTAAACACCAATAATCATTTACAGTAGCTAGAAGGTCATCCCCTAACCAGACCCTTCTTTTTTCACTTGAACTTAATAAAACCTAAAATTATTGAAGTAATGAAAATCTGAAGTAATGCTTTTCGTGTTACTGAGAAATTGAACGACACCACCGAGGCTGGAAATGATAAATAAAGCTATTCACAGCAAACTTAATGTAATAAGCAATTACATGTTATGTAATCTGTTTATGCTGAGCATCCACTAACAATGTGAGTATATTAATAGAAACCTGCAATTTAATAACCATTATTATTATTATTATTATTATTATTATTATTATTATTATTATTATTATTATTATTATTATTATTATTATTACAATTTTCATTAAAATTTATTTGTATAGCGCTTTTTACAATTGACATTGTCTCAAAGCAGCTTTACAGAACATAAACATAGAACAAAAGGTTATTATAAAGTGTAATATAAAGATTATAATACAAAATTCAAGATTGATATTAGAGATATTTAAATGTGTTTGTATTTATCCCCAATGAGCAAGTCTGAGGTGACTCAGGTGACTGTGGTGAGGAAAAACTCCCTTAGATGGTAAAGGAAGAAACCTTGAGAGGAACCAGACTCAAAGGGGGAACCTCATCCTCATGTGGGTGACACTGGAGGGTGTGATTATAAATATACAGTCTAAATAAATGTTGTATTGATGAGGAGATTGTTGTCCTCAAAGACCACATGGAGTTGGCATCTCCTTTTTAGTATAGCAGAGTCCAACTGGAGCTATTTATTATTACTCACTCACTCACTCTCACTCATTTTCTACCGCTTATCCGAACTACCTCGGGTCACGGGGAGCCTGTGCCTATCTCAGGCGTCATTGGGCATCAAGGCAGGATACACCCTGGACGGAGTGCCAACCCATTGCAGGGCACACACACACACACACACTCTCATCCACTCACGCAATCACACACTACGGACAATTTTTCCCAGAGATGCCAATCAACCTACCATGCCTGTCTTTGGACCGGGGGAGGAAACCGGAGTACCCGGAGGAAACCCCCGAGGCACGGGGAGAACATGCAAACTCCACACACACAAGGCAGAGGCGGGAGTCGAACCCCCAACCCTGGAGGTGTGAGGCGAACGTGCTAACCACTAAGCCACCGTGCCCCCTTATTTATTATTATTATTATTATTATTATTATTATCACAGTACTGTTAACATTTTGAGACAGAACATTCTTAATACTAAAAGCCTCAAATCCAGCTACACTAGTTGTAGAATTGGCTTGGTAACATGTACGTACAGTAGAACCACCTGTCTACGTCTGGCACGTGCCCACTTCCAATCCCCCCTTATCCCCATTCCTCTTGTGTCCACTTCTTCAGCTGCTCAAGACAACTGCTGGAGTTAAGGATCATGCTTCCCTTCTTAATGCCCACTGTGCTCCACTATAAGACCTCCATTGTTGTGCCACGTCATATTTTAGGAATTGGATGTCTGTGATATTTCCTGCTCTTAATGGTTGAAGAACTTCACATAACTGTTAACCTACCCCTAGAGACCATACGGAATGCTACTGAAGGCAGAGAAATATACCTAATGCTTCATGGCTCTAAAGGTTTGAAAAATGTTGAGAATTATAATTTGCTGGCTCTCAAGTTGCTGGTTTTACATGCAGCTTGGTGGTATTTAAGGCATTCATGACTTACAGTATAAACATATTCCTTTATATCATATAACCTTTAACAGACTGACAGCAGGATATATGTTCCAATGTTATGGCCAATCTAGAGTGACGTACAACAGGAATGACTACCCTTCTGTCCCAAGGCTTATAACATAATCAAAGGTTTTATTGCCCCTTGTATTCTCAACATTATAATGTAGATTTGTACATGGGAAAGAGCATATTCTAAAAGAACAAAAAAGACTTGGACAGGTAACTAAACTAAAATAAGAGAAACAGTAAATGCTCTCAATATTGCATTCTATTCCTTACCACAAGCCGCTAAACAGGAAAAGCAAGTATTCAACATAAACGGCACTATGTTTTCCATAGGATTTAGTATGTAAACACAGTTATTATTAAGCACAAAATGCTACAGCATCAGGTCCAGTCCAGTGATGTTTCTAGTGACATCAGAATGCACAGCTACATCTATTTCTCTCTCTCTCTCTCTCTCTCTCTCTCTCTCTCACACACACACACCCCCATGCAATCAATACCAATGGTTTATGTTTTGGTTTTATAATGTATAAACCATTGTTTTTTCCAGGTTTTCCAGTTCCATGTTCTTAAAGGTTCTGCCTCATTTCATTGTTCTGTTGGTGCACCATTGGTGTTGACTTCAGTTCCCATAAAAACCTGAAACAGAAATGGCCTTAATATCTCCCTAATCCCCAGTTTTGTATATTAGGAAGGATCAGCTTGTTTTTGTTTTTGAGTTAGCCCACATAAAACATAAAAAACAAGCTGACAGACACACACTCTCTGTTTTTCTGTGTATTTCTCTAACCATATAGCACGGTTTTGGGTGTTTGTGGGATTCTGATAACGTATATAGTGTAGTATTGCCTACAATCAATACAAAACAATCCAAAAGACTAAACAATAACTACATACTAATAATAATAATAATAATAATAATAATAATAATAATAATAATAATAATAATAATAATAATAAATGTCCATTTCTTTTAGATGAATAAGTTCTGAGGTGCTCAAATTTAAATATACATAATGCATAATTACACTAATGCACTGAAGAAACTGCACTCAATGATCCCATAAAGACACATTTATAACAGCCTTATTTCATTTTCTTATTGCGTCATTAATTAAACAGCCCAGTACTGGACATTTCGATAGTCTCCTGTTGTTGCATAATTAAGTCTCTCACTGTTAGCACTGCAACATCTTATTTTGCATTGATAGCTCTGCTGTTATGGTCCTGTGTTAGAAGCCAAAAAGATTGCGAGTCTCCCAGAGGACCACTTTTGGCTCCTGTTCTAGCAGATGCTCAGCTCTATGCTTTGATTGGATTCTGTTTCACTTATAAGTAACTTTGGTAAAAAGTTAAATAAATACATATAGAGATCAAATGTAACAAATAATGGCTAGTTCAATCTGTATTTTCTTTGCATTTTCCAAAAAAATATGCTAGTAGGTGGTTTGGCTAAATTTGATTAAATTGTCCATAGATGTGAAAGTATGTGTTTATGGTTCTCTACAATGAAATGAGGTCATGCCCAGGGGACATTTTCATCTTATGCCTTGTGTTCCTGGGATTGACTCCAGATTCATCACACCCCCTTCTTATGATAAAGCAGTTACTGAAAATATATGAATGATGAAAGAAGAAGCACTATAATCCTAATTATATAAAGGGAAATGCTCTCATTTTTACCATCGTATGTGCAATATGTTGATTTGTCCAGTGTCACTGTCTAGAGATCCTGAGCTTTAGCATGATGCTCTTTAGCATGATGCTCTTGTGTGCAATAGTCATTGGCTGGGTTTCAAGTCTCTCAGCCTACTGTTTATCTCAATACTTTAATATTGAAAATCATTTAATTATGTACACCAATTAGCCAGAATCACTTGCTGCCTAATAAATCCCAACCCTTGCCAGGTGCCACTGTAATGATGTAATGATGTAAATGGTGTACATTTTAATTATTTGCCTCTGACTCAGAGTATTAATGTACTTAAGAAAATTGATATTGCTTTTTTTATTGAGAAGACAAATGTTCTATTATTCTAAAAGCTAGAAAATATCATGTATAAAGGGACCTTAAGTATGAGCTTTTAATCTGAATAATAAATGATTAGATTTTTATTATTTTTATTTATTTAAAAATAATTTAATATATTATAGTAATTTATATATATATATATATATATATATATGTATACATATATATATATATATATGTATACATATATATATATATATATGTATACATATATATATATATATATATATATATATATATATATATATATATATATATATATATATATATATACGTATATGGTAGAAAATAAACAGAAGAGTCACCCTGACAGTCATGTTGTAATAATTCACAGTCAGCACTCTGTCAATGGTGTCGCATCACAACTGGCAGCAAATCCAATAGAGGCAATAGAGTCCAATATTATAAAAGGGAAGACTCTTTATGTTGAAGACTCTTTTTACCATTTTTATTGTGAAAGAGGTAAGGCATTTATTAAGTAAAATCTAGTGAATGATAGGTTATCGTCATCTGATGTCCCCTTGTTACCAAGTTTGTATCATTACCCAATTGCAAGGTTGTTGAACTCATGATAGCCGATATTAATCAATGGGACATGTTGTTGAGTTTGTCTTTATTTCTGTATTTTAACCTTAGCTATAACAGGCAAGAATGTGTGATCTGATTCCACTGTTCACCTGATCTGTGTCTGAGAGACAGCTGTGGTGTTGTTTCAGCAATCTCTAATTGAGTCATTACTATAAAATCTGAATAAAATACAGTAGTTGCTAAAACCAAGGCAGCAGCTATATGCTGGCATCTATCTGTGAATCACTATATGATTATAGTGAGTTTATCAGTTATACACCTCAGGACATCTGAAAACAAACTGATCTATCAAATAACTTTAATACTGTAGATCAAGAAAGAGGACAATGTTCTGTCGTTTACTTTCAGACTGATATATCACTGGCAGTACATACAGTAACACTATCTGCTTTTTTCTACTTTAAAACATAAACACAGGGCCAAGTGTAATATATCAATTGTTCTATAAACCTGATTGGTGCTCAGGAGTCAGACCCTGTCACCTGTTGTATTAGGCTTTGACCATAATTACACTCGTTGGCTCCACCAATGCTGCCTAGTAATTAGCTAATTGCTACACCCAATACAAACAAGAGTGGAAATCGATTTTGCTTTATATTTACTGATTACATTTCCCATTTTACCTGGACTCCATTTTAATATAAAACTGCATTTAAAATATATGAAAATAAATAATCAGCCTCATCCTGCACATTCAATGCTCACAGCTGGATCATTCAATGCCTCTCTATATATACGTGACTGAAAGTGTTTTGTAATGGATTATTTTCTAACATGCATTGGCTCAAATGGTTAAAGCGCTGAGTTGTTGATCAGAAGTTAGTGAATTCAAGTTGCCACCGTTGGGTGATTGTTCGGGGCATTAAACCCTCTCGGCTCCAGGGGTGCTGCATCATGGTTGCCCCTGTGCTCTGACCCTAACTTCCTAACAAGTTGGGATATGTAAGGAAAGCATGTCTATGTGCTGTAATATATATATGTGACAAATAAATAAAAGCCTCTTTTTCAGTCTTGTTTTTAGAGGTTCTCTTTAATTCCTATTGATTTTTTTTGAAACAGCCTAATGTGAATGCTTTAATAATTCACAGTGGATCCAGAGTAAATCCCAAGGACTCTAAAATATATCCTGAATTGCAGAACACAATACACACAACTTTTCACACTTATTCACACCAAGGGGCAATTTAAAGTAGCTAATCCACCTACTAGCTTGAAGGAGAACATGCACAGAAAGTCTACACAGAGATCCAGAAACCCACACAGAAAACATGCACAGAAAGTCTACACAGAGATCTGAGCTCAGGAATGAACCAGGGACATTTTATTTATACACCAGTTAGGTGTGCACAACACAGTTATTCCATTTTTCTATATATGAATAACATCAGAGCAAAGTATTTGCTGAATGTGTGATACAGACTTTCTCTTACGACACTAACTTCACTAACTGGATGGTGATGCTTTTGAGGCAATTATGGTCTTGTCTACATGAGTGATTGCTGTTGTTTCAGTCACCTTTATACATGGATCTGAATGGAAATACATTGTTCATTTAATTTAACTCAGAGTTTCTAGAGTGCTTTTAGAACAAAGAGATAAACAGCTAAAGATTAAAGTATGAATCGATTGAGAATGTTGATTAAACATAATCCATGCATTCAATGCATTTTCAGCAGCTTTTGAAAACCACCAAGGGTGATGATGGCTTTCAGATGTTTTAGAGTTTCAGTACTTTGGCCCATAGTTAATAAAATCTGACTCTGTTTCTTTAGCCAGGTTTTTTATGATGACAAGAAAATTGCTGTTTGATGGAATGAATGATTTAGCAGGAATGTGTCTAGCAATAGTTTCATGGGTGCAGGTTGAATGCAGACAGAAATGGTCAGTGATTTCAGTGATTTAAGTGTTAGGTGCAATGTGAGGTTGATGTTTTTTCTTCCCTGTCTCTTTTCTGAGAATGGTTATGTGTAGATATTCAAATAAGGATTGGTCTAGATTCCAACACAAAAAAAACTGAAAACCATTATTTGGTATTGGGGAAAGTGGTACTCATTTAAAAACAACAGCTGTGCATTCTTGCAAAGTAGATTTTGCCTTGTGATTTGGAATTGCAAGTGAAAGTGTGGGAGGCCTGGGTTTTGTGATTTGGGATTGGGCCTAAGACTCTTCTAATGCACTCTGGGGGTTTGTGTACGTGTGTATGTGTGTGTGTGTATGCGTGCGTATGTGTGTGTGTGTGTGTGTGTGTGTGTGTGAGTGTGTGTGTGTGTGTGTGTATGTGTGTGTGTGTATGTGTGTGTGGGTGCGTGTGTGTGTGTGTGTGTGTGTGTGTGTGTATGTGTATGGTATTCTGCAAAAGGATTAGTGTGTGGGTCATTATTGGAATCCCATGGGAGAAGTTATGTGTGCTGAGAGCAGGATCCTGAATTGGACCCTTTGCTGCCATATGCAGGCATACAACTGCACGGGATACCAATGAGCCCCGTTAAGCAGTGTGTGACATCTGTGTCTGAAGGTGAATCATGTTAGGCAAAGATGTTGAGTTAGCTGTTTTGTGTGTATATATGTACATAAATGTCTCTTTGGGGACCTTAATAGGTCTATATATTGTGTGCGTGTGTGTGGGCACATGTGTGTGTGACAGGATGTTGGAACTGGCCTGAAGATAAATGAATGTGGAGGAGAGATCAATTATAGTATGTGTTTGTGTATGTGCCAAATGATTTCCTTTTGGATACTGAGCTTAAGGCCAGGAAAGGGTGTAACTTTTGGAATAGCTTTATCTATTTACAGTAATACAGATGTCAGTGAAAATACCCTACAGTGTATATGAATGTGTACAATCATAATTGTGGGTCAGCTAGGTTCGATGAACTTGCCTCTCTTCCACACAAACCATGCAAAAAAAAAAAAAAAAGGTAAGCAAAGGACAGTTTCAGTTAAGTCACTCGTTTTCTTATTAAGAAGTAGTATAGTAGTTTCTTATATAGTGTAGTATTGTAGTTACCACAAAAACATTTTTTAGATCAAAACTAAATAATAATAAGATCAATAGCTAAATCATTCATAATAAATATGATTATGTGACTTAATGTTCCAAAGAGTTTAATTTGAATATATGAAGTCATTTGAAAAATAAATTTGTTAATTATATTTGAAATTCTTAATATTATTATTATTATTATTATTATTATTATTATTATTATTAGTAGTAGTAGTAGTAGTAGTAGTAGTAGTACTGGTAGTAGTAGTACTGGTAGTAGTAGTAGTAGTAATATTGTTGTTGTTGTTATTATTATTATTATGTCTTTTTTATGTATTATAATAATAATAATAATAATAATAATAATAATAATAATTATTATTATTATTATTATTATTATTATTTTTATTATTATTATTATTATTATTATAATTATTAATATTCTTATTATTATTATTAATATTATTCAATGTTATGGCTAATTTTGTCAAAATATACAGATATGAATGAGTTGAATTGGTTTCATTGGTGACTTATTTACTTACAGGTGGGTACAAAATGTAACACGGTCAGTGAATTGGTCAACATGCAATATGTTTTATATAAGTTTAAGCAAAACAGACCAACTTAACTGCCATGTTTAAATGTCTAAGAGTAGAAACAGGTCAAGGCATGATTTGCTTTAGATTCCCTTTACTTGTAATAAAAACCTCCACTTTTGGGGCCTGATAATAGTCTGGCTATGTGCCTGGGGTCGGGTTGTTGGCTCAGGGTTTGCTGAGAGTGATGTTTCTCTGTAACGTTAAACAGATAGTAGCAGCTGCTTCAGACACAAGAAGTCATTGTGTGTTTGTACGGAGCTCCATCTCCTCTGTTCGCACATTTTCCCTCTCAAGCCAAATTCAAACCCTACGGATCTTCTGGACGTGACATTTTTTCAAGCCTTAACTAGTTACAGTCAGCATTACACACAACCAGGGACAGATTATGTAGGGACACAATCATTTGACAGCCAACATTAGCTACATGCCTCTGAGGTCATGAATGTTATTATGCAAAAAAAAAAAAAAAAAAAAAAAAAAAAACAGGGTATAGTACAAAAATATGTAAAGCATTTTTTTTATTATTATTTATTTATTTATTTATTTATTTTTAGTTTATTTATCTATTTAGTCTCCAAATGTTGTTGTGTTTAGGAGAATTAACAAAAAAAACTTGTTATTCTTTAAACTTGTGTTTATCTGTGTAAATAAAAAAAAACTCAGTTATATTCTATAATATAAAATATAGAGTTTAATATAAATATTTTACACTTCAAAGAGAAGATATCCAGTAGAAGGAGACTGGGTATTTCTTCGCATAGACATACTGTACACTCAGTGCCCATGACTCCAGTAGTTTTATGTATTCAACCTTCCCAAAATGTTAATGATTTTCCATTCTGATCTCTAGATGGCAGTGTTGTATACTTATAAATCTTATAGTTCATCACCTGCTTCTCTTCAAGTAATGTTCATGGATGTAAATCAGCTTACAGTATATCTAGCATTTTGTTAAGAGAAATCAATTTCATGCCTGTTAGTATTTGATTGGGAATTAATGCTAATGAAATGAGTTAAATTTGTCAAGCTACTGAAATTTCATAATTTCATGTTTATAAGGGTTTATAACATAAGGGATAATAATACATTTTGGTACTTTTATTGGTTTTAAACTAAACAAATAATCAACTTACCCTCAATGAACACTAATCTGTTCTAATATATCTATAATATGTTCTAACTACCATAAGCAATATTGATTTTTATTAAAATTAGCCAAGAGGGTTCTTCTCTATACATACATGAAAGTCTTTTCTTGTTCGAGGGTTGTTCAGGATAGTCACTACACTAAACACATGGAGTGGTGGATATCAACAGGAAATGTTGAACAGCCCATCTCAGCTCTCCAAGTAAACAGTGACCTCACTACAGCATGATTAGACTTTCCATCGGGTCTGCTCACCTAGATAAGCTTCTTCCTGATGGAACAGTCCCACAATGTAAAAAAATAAAATAAAAAATTATGATGAGCATCACATTGTTCGCTCAGCGTCTCAGCTCCATCACTCTTGTCTTTTGAGTGGGTTATGTGTTCTGTCTCTGACTCAAAGTTTCAACAGATGATGTTTTTTAAAACATATGTTTTTCTGGTACAAAAGAATACTGTATATAGTAGATAACTTCTGGCCAAATGTATTTGATTTTAGGAACATAAGAGATTGGTTATGGCAAGTGTTCCATGTGGAACAAAAGTGACCCAGTTTTAAGCTACATTTTGTGTTTTAATGACATTAAGAATTAGTTCACTCAGTTCACTTTTGCTATAAGCAACAGATTAGCCACTAAATGTGGAAAATATGAAACATATTCTAGCGAAGACATAGACAGTTGTATTTCAGTGACTTCGGTATTTCAGTGACTTCAGTTGCTCTTGAATATTAATAGCCTTCGAAATGAGTGCTGTAGGAAGGTGCACTTGAAGGATAAACCAACTAAATCTATAGCTAAGACAGTGCTAGTATAAACTGTGGGACAACAAGACAATCTGCAGTCTGCCTCAAAATTCACATTTAATTTGCTATTTCAAATAGAAAAAAAAGATTACTAATATGCAATAAATAAAATTTAATATTGATGAATGTGTGGTTTCTGTTTTTTGACCGTCCTCTTTATGCTTTTTGAATCTTTATCAGTATATAACAATCTGTATTATCCACATATACACGTCATGTTAAAGCATAAAACTGATCAGACCTTGCTTTTTTTTTTTACTTATGTATGATTAAAGATATATGATGAAGTTAACACAAAAATATTCTTCTCAAAAATGTATGCAATTATAAAGGTGCTTCTCACATCAGTGATTATGAAAGAATAGACATAAAAAAATAAAAACACAAAACCTCTATATAATCTTTAATATCAAGTTTTTCAAATGGATTTAAAATCCAAAGGGCACCAAATGACATATATGAAAAAGAATCTATTGCTTATATAACAATTGCTTATTTTGAAAACGATCAAAATGTGTTGAGAATCTTTTGTATGTCAGTCAAGCAGCACCCTTCTATAAAGCTTTCTTATCTAATCCAGTAGTGGTTTATCAGTGTTTTACGGAATCTCAGCTTCCACCACATGATGATTACTACTGTGCTGTGCCCTTATTTATGGAAAGGCATTGTGGAAATGTCCTGTATCCCTGTGAGCATGTGTGGCACATGTGAGTCAGGTCTGGAGGTGGTGGGTGCAGCAGCAGCAGCAGCAGGACTGTGATAAGTCCAGGCTCAGCATCTAATGGATGAGTTCCTGTTCAGCAAGGTCAACTTGGCTTAACCTCTCCTGCTGGCTCTTGAGTCCAAAACAGAGCCTTTTTATCAACAAATGTTTTCTCCTTTAGTGTGCACCAGCTGTGGAAAGGTCATGCTGAGTAGGAGCGTAGAACCCCAGAGGGCCTCGCTCGTGTTCTCCACACACACAGGAGTTGTTAAGTGAACGGTGTGCAGCTGTTTGTACATGCTGCATATGCTTACAGGAACAAACGCTTCATCGCTGAACCACCGTGAGCACAGTAAAGCAGACAACTACATCATAATGATGACTCATTTTCTTTCTTATTGTAAAAAATAACTGTAACCTATATGTGGCATTTGTTATGAGTCCTAAGTCGTTTTTTTTATTCTACCGCAGCTGATTTTTCTTCTCATTCATGAGCTTTAACAGCTCATAAACCAGCAGTAATGCAAATACTGTACAGTTGATAAATATATATCAGATCAGAAATCTCGATTATTTGCTTTGATTCTTTAGTCCAGGTTTTTTGATATACCTTGTTTTTCAAGAGAGGGCGCTGTGTGCTACTGTTTATATCCTTGCAGTTTCAGCTGCCTGAAATCTTCTACTATGTACTTTTGGAGCCAGTGGTTAAGTGGACCTCCTTTAATGGATTCTTTAATCAATAATGCCTCTCAGCTCTTTTGGTAGATGAATCTTACTGGTATGAGTCTGCATGGTGTCTATACTTTCTTCCTATTTAAAATGACCCTAATTTTTCCACACTGGAAATGACTTACAATGCACATAGAGACCCATAAAAGATTGCCTGATAGCTTTGTCAGCTCCTTCTCCACCTACATGGAAAAGTAGGTTGTATTTGATACTAGTGGTTTTTTTGGTGGCTTTTTTTTTTTTTTTTTAATCTTAATTAGTGTTGATGCCACATTGTAATCCATTGCAATGGTTTAATACATGAATATATTTGATGGCTTTCAAATGAAACTTAAATGTATTCAGAAGTCTAATGGTCACTTTTGGCAACCTTTTGGTAATAAACTGATGTTTATTTAATGTTGATTTAAAGAGGTAAATGGTTGTCTGCATCTGCAAGGAAACAGAACCAATATGGAGTATTAATGGCTATTTATCTAGACCTGGCATTTTTTAATAAAGATACAGTAAATCTCAGACTGAATACAGTACAATCTACATCTGAAACTTAATCAAGAATAAGTGGGTTCTTACGAATGAAACTACTTCACTCTGATGAGTAAATGATAAATGAAAGCTAATTATCCGATTGTTCGGCAAGACAGAATATGTTATTTGTGAAACAGAAATATGTGACCAACGAATGTGAAATTAACCATGAATTATATATATTCTCTTTTTTCACTGGATTCATTCTATGGACCACTAAACAGATTGGCATGGATGAGTAACAGACCTGTTTTGTGTCTGAATCCATAGAGTGTGCAGTATACAAAAAACAGGCCATTTAAATTATGCCAACAATCCATCAAGAAAAAAAAGATAAATGTTGCCAGTAATTTAAAGGTGGTAATATATATATATATATATATATATATATATATATATATATATATATATATATATATATATATATATATATATAGTTTTTTTTTTTGTTTTTTTGTTTTTTTTCAAAAGCACAAAACCTGCACAAGTAGGTCATTTTTACTAGGGTTTGTGAAACCCAATGTTTGAAGTCTTGTGTTTCAGACACCTTTTATACTTTTCATATAAACATTAGTCATAGTTTAAACAAATTGTATTTGACTGCTCATTACGTGACTACTCATAAATGACTTTCACATTAATTATGGGTTAGAATATAGAAAGGAGCAACTGTTTATTTTTTCAACATTTTCATTCACAGCTATTTTGATCTTAGTCAGATGTTTTAAGGCTAATGTTACATCGTTAACTAATCACTGTAACATTTGAGCAAAAAAAAAGCACGTCCTTAAAGAAATCTTTTTCAGATAATAAACTAAATTTATCAAAAATTCTATAAAAACATTTCATGTATTAGTGTCTATATGTTATGAATAATACAACTCTATTTTATTAAAAAATATATAGGCTTATAGTTATACTGTCTTTACAGAATATTGTAAATGGATTATTTAATGTAGCACTGATGTTTTCACAGATTGTATAAAAGTGCTTAATTGATGAAAACTCCTAGCTATATCCATTTCATTGTTTCATACATCCTGTTCAGTGTGAGCTGTAGCTCTGGTGGTTATTCATCACCAGAGAATGTGAGAATGAACCACCCACAGTTATACATTTATATTACAATTATTTGTTGAACCTGTCATGATCTTGGTTTTAGGTTGGCGAGGGATTTGGGATGAATATGAATCACTTTTTAATATCCATGTGTAGAAGCATGAATATGAAGCAACAGTGGAACATGCATTTGGACCATGGCTCAAAGAATTTTTTTCAGATTATCAGTGATCTGAAGCTTCTGCTTCACTGGTATCAAGTGTCTAGTATACATGTCTAGTATCTGAGCCAATTGATAATATCTTGTTTCTATAACTATAGTACAAATGGTGTTAACAAGTCATTTGTTCGTCTGCCTACAACTCCTTTACTGCTCATTAAGGAATGCTGGGTTTGTTGTTAACAATAAGTTCATATCTGACTGTGTTCAGCGTTACTAAAATTGTACATTGCTGTACTGTAGATCACAGAGGCTGTGGTCTTTGACAGTGCTAATCCACAGAAGCACATGGTAATTGTAATTGTTTTTAGATAAGCATTGTGCTATTTAAAAAAAAAGGAAATTGGAGGAAGGAGACTCACTGAATGCCTTTAATCTGTTGTTTTGCTTTCTGTCTTTCTGCAGCAGGATAATGGCCTTTGTGTCGGCAATGGACTTTTTCTCACTTCTCACCATGGACCTATGTATTGCACTGAACTAAAAATAGCATGAAATGCACAACTACGATATGGAAAGATATATGTAATAAAATGTGTTTTGCAAATACATTAACTAACAATAATATATCAAGTATCTAATTAGATGTATATATAGTCGAACATGGCTAATTCTGCTAACAACAATTTTTTTTCCATGATTATTAAGGTCAACGGTATGCATGAGTGATATTAAGTAAAACAATTAAGCATACCTTAAGCGTATTGTAAACAATACTTTGTAAAAAATTAACAATATCAATTATTTTTCTTCTTCTTCTTCTTCTTCTTCTTCTTCTTATTATTATTATTATTATTATTATTATTATTATTAATAATAAAATAAACTACATAATAAACTTCATGATGATAAATAAAACAACAAACATAAAATACAAAACTATTTATTATGATCCTCATACTGACTGGAAACCACATTAACATTAGTAGAAATTTTCTTCAGTGAAACAAGGTAACATTTTTCGGTAAGGACATGGTAGTAAAATATGAAAATGAATATGAATGTTTATACTTTTGCTAGCTGATACTTTTCTGGATGAACAGTTCTTCAGTGACGACACATCCAATATATATTTCTCCTTGTAAGCTGTTTGTATTGTTGGTGACCTTTACTCACTGTTTATATCCCACTGACTCAAGATAGAAGTCTTAGGATGGGTGGACGAGTCAAAGCTTTAGTACTTTCCCGGGGTGAGTGGGTTTGTTTGGCGAACGCATCCTGTTGTAAGTAACCATTCCGCCTCCTCCTCATGCTGTGACATACACTTTGCCATCTCCTGGTGAGATTGTGCAGGTGGTGGGCTCTAATCTGTTTGGCTTTCTATGGTGTTTATGTTCTGCTTGCCTAAGTTTCTTGAGGGCATGTACAGTCTCAACCAGCATTATTTTAGGTTTGTTTTAAATCATTTTTCTTGTAAAATGCACAAGATTTTTTCCAGTGTTTGTGACAAATTCTGTAAGAAACAAAGAAAATCTAGAGGATTTTAAAAATACATGTTGACAGAGACTGCAATATATAAATGTCATTTATAGCTACAAGACAATTATTGTGTTAGGTTTCACAGACGTTTCTTTATCTTATGAAAAAATGTTTGTTTAGTTGTATGTACTGTATGCCTAAGCTTTACTTTGTTAAATGTTTCCAACCTTTCCATAGAGCGAAATTTATTGCATGTTTGGGACTGTTGTCTTGTTGCAGGCTATTCTCATATCTTACTCTCAGAACCTTTATCGTCAGCTGAAAACAGAAAGGACAAACACGTATACCTTAATAAAACATCTGAAACTTGAACAGTTGGATTTATGAAATGAATTCATAGTAAAATAAGTAGAAAATTTACTCTACATCTGAGAATTATTAACATGGCACAGTCAGATTTTAAAAGTATGCAGACCTTTTACTGAAATACTGTGGAAAAGGCACTTTATATGTGAATTGAATTGTATTTTATTTCTATAGCACTTAAAACAACAACAAAGTGGCTTTACAGAAATCTTCATGCACTAGTGGGACACATAACTATTTATAAACGGGAGAAGGTGAAAATTGAGGCTCAGGTAGCAGCAATGCAAACCTCCTGGAGTGGCACACCTGGGGTAATGGCCATGAGGAGGAGATGTTCCGTACATAATGGCTTGTTATAATGTGAAGCCCCAGAACACTTTTAGATCATGGTGGTGATGTCCACCACCCACTGGGTCAGTCTTTGTTTAGAGCTGAGGATCACATGGCCACCATTCAATCTACAGGGTCCAATAATCCATAGGGTGCACACTGAATGCTCTATATGTTCAGCTTAATGGAATGCTGCAAGGTCAATCAAAGGGCAGAATCCCCAGGTTTAACCATAATGTCACTCCAAGTTCATCTGACCACCACCACCACATGCAAAACAAGCATACTGACCAAGCATGCAGCTCTCCTACAGTACTTATCCTGCCACTCTTTGCTTATGTGATTGTTAGCAATAAGGCCACGTTTAGAGCTACAGATTTCATTTTGGAATCTTGCATAAGATCATACTGTAAGTGAGGGTTTGGGTTCAGGACGCCAACACAGACAGTAGAGCTCATGCTGGGTTCTTGGGGAATTGTGGAAGAGCATGCAAAAAACACCTCAATCCTTTTAGTAAGGTTGTAATGAGTTGTCATCCATTTTGATGTGACCTTACTGGCATTTAGTGTATGATAACATTTAGCTATGTAACAGTTACTACAGAAAGTAGTTGGAGATCCAAATGAGAAGTGAACACTGGACATAGATCATTCATTCATTCATTCATTCATTTTCTACCGCCTATCCAAACTACCTCGGGTCACGGGGAGCCTGTGCCTATCTCAGGCGTCATCGGGCATCAAGGCAGGATACACCCTGGACGGAGTGCCAACCCATTGCAGGGACATAGATCAGCTTCTACAAAAATATTTGACCTACCAGAGAAGACAGAACTGTGTGTATCATTCTCAAAAAAAAAAAAAAACAGAATGGGTTGAACTTTATTTATATTCATCTGTAATTGGAATTGAATATTTTAGAGAAATCTGTGTCCTTTTGAATCAGAAAGTATGTTGAGTAGAACCCTGTGAGTAGAACTGTGTGATTTACCTTTTAAACTTTGCCTCTAAGGCAGATTGAACTTCTTGTGGCAAAATGGTTTATTGGCCACCAGCCCAAAGATCATTAGGGGCCAACAGCAAACCTAGAGCTTGTATCGATGCATCATTGTCATCAGGACAGTCTGATGCAGTTTTTTCCCAATGGGCAAAGATTCTGCACTGCTAAGTCCACATTTGGACATATTTTCTCCAACAGTTATTTTCAGTAGAAGATTATTTTTTGCTATACCTGGATAAACCACCTACAGTTAAATCTGCCCCATAAGAAGATAGTGTGTTTGAGGTTTCTCCACTAATGTAATGTATTCAACTAGATATTTATTTTAAAAACCTAAAATTTTAACTACTGTTGTAACTACTGTAATTGCTATTGATTGATTGTAATTTATCTGTAGCTTCGTCTCAGGTTACTCTTGGTCTGCTGTGTATTATTTGAACACTGGAGAACATGCTACTAATATCCAGGCAATGCATACATCCTGAATCTAGGGCAGCTCTGCACAAGATTAGCATATCAATCTAACAATCTAAGGGAATGTGTCTGTATGTAAGTAATGTAAGGAAATAGTACTTTACTTAATGTCTACATACATAAATAAGTGGTATGAGTACTTTAATTTAGTGTTTAATCAATGTGCTCCAAGTGTGTGTAATTGTTAATAAGTGCTGACTTATTAACAATGCAGGATGCAATGATAAATTTCCTGGCAGGTAAGGAACAGTCTGTGCCATTAAACATATTAGAGACACAAACCTTTAGAAACTGGCAGAGAGCAGGCAATAAATTTAGGGGCTTGTAATGGAGAAATTCAGCAGACGCCTACTTTATGATCCATTCAAGTCGTCTCTCACACTGTAATTGCTGTGGTGGATTCATAATGTTGTTGACATTAAAAAGTGGGCACAAATAGGACTCAATAGGATGCAAATCTCTAATAAAATCTGAAATGCTTCTAATGGATTACTGAAGGGAAATCACACATAGTAATTTGCTCACCCATTGGAAAGAATTATCCATAATTCTTTCATTTCAAATGAATTAATCTTTATTAAACATCCAGATGAATCAAACAAGTACTTATGGTACTTTTCTACTGTCCAATGATCATGCAGGTATCATGTAAAAATTTGTAAGGCCAGGTTAGTGTAAAAGCTTTTCTGTTAATACACAAATTACTCATGATGAATTTCCAATTCTTTGGCCACTTACACAATATCAAAATCTTTTTGTTCCTTGGCTAGATGATTCATCTGTTCTTACGCTTATTGCTTTGTGATTCATCAGTGACTTTGTTTATTTTTGTAGATTTATCCCACCTTAAGGGACACTCTCTTATGCTGTGTGGCCATTCAATAAATGACTCAGCATAAAATAAGAGAATATTTTATGTTGATCGGGTTAAACCAGAGAATTCATCCAATATGACAGACATGTGTACAGTAGAAAAAGTGATGATTTAATTCATTCTGCCAATTATCATAATCCTGCCATTAGAATTTAGTGGAGCGGTAGAAAGCATGTGAAACACAGGACATGGAGATTAAATAGTACTGAACCTGCATGCTTTTGGTTTCTGCTTCATTAAATCTAATGTTTAGGAGCCATGCAGATAAGGGTTTACCTGCTGACTTCAGAAATGCACCATGTGAATTTCCATTTAAAAGGAACATATTACTGATACCTTGGATCTCAAAAGTGCATGGGCTTTTCTTATCTGCGCACTATGAAATTAAATAATCCAACACAAAACATTTATATTTATGAAATTTTTTAACTTTACAGGTCCTGTGTTGACATATTTGGAGTTTTAGATTAGGAGTTAAGGGGCCCTGTACATGTATGTCCACATTGTTAGTCACCCTACAGATCCATATGCTCTAGGCTTTGCTGAGTGGACTTTTCCTCAGACTATACTGTGTTTAATAAACAGTTTAGAACAACTTCACTTTCAGCAATGTTTCATGAAAACACTCCATTACAGCGAGTACACATGACATAGACAACATCTGGCTTTCTGTGTGAAATAAATGGCTTTGATGATTTGATGACGGTCTACTCTGTTCTTCTGAATAACTGCTCGAACACAGTGAAGCAAAAGTGCATGTTTAATGCTATTCTCCATTACTCATAATATTTACAAAACCCAACTTTAATTGTGGTTTTTGTCATTCGTTTTAGTTGTAATGACCTTTTATGGGAATAAAAACATACACCTGCGAAGAGATGTTCATCGGGTTCAACTCCCACTTGTGGTCTGAAAAGTTGGGAAAAATATTTACTTTATCAGAGCTGGTGTATTTTTTCATTCCAAACAACATTGGTGAGTAATCAGAACTTGATTCATCCTTTAGTAACCCCTAAAATCTACGATCATCTAATGCATATAGATTGCAGATGAAAAGATGGAACTTATATACAGTACTGTTGTTCTTAAGCATTTGCACCTTCTGTAACTTAAAGAGGGATAAAAACAACAGTTGCAGTTAAATTCACTGACAATATCACTGTATTTTCAAAAGATCCTGATTCCCATCTGCAACCATCTCAGACCTCTGGACTTAATAAGAAGTGTACAGAAAAAAGATATGATTGCCATCACTGTAGATGAATGTTGTGTATCTCTTAAGACATCTATTATCCATAAATTGTATTATTTTTAGAAACTGCAATGAGAAACAGCTTTAACTGGAGTTAAATAAATTGGAGATTTCCCAGCACTAACATGGTTTTGTCTTTGAGCTTAACCCCTTATTTTTATTGTGTCGTTTGTGAGTTGGCTTTTGATAAATGCATTTGCCAAATGAGCAAATGTAACTTATCCAAAAAAAAGAATAAAATAAGATGACTAACCAAGTGACAAATGACAAAAAGACAATGGCAAATGGGCAATGGTCCATTGTTTAAGGAGCAAGCAAACTGGTTTTTGAAGACAAAATGATTTTTGATGTCTTCTGTGTTAAACTACTGCTATGTTTTAGCTTTAAATTTCTTGTAAAATGGATGCAAAATTTCTAAGAATTTAAGTAAAAGTCAAACATAAACCCAATAGTTAACCCCCTTATTTCAACCACTTAAACTACTGGTAGACTGTAATTGTACCTAAATCCCTAATTGGTCTATCAGCGAGTGCCGTTATCTTAAAACAAATCTCGATTCGGATTCTTAGAAAACAGTTTTGCCAGTAATGATTCAGGTTTAATGGAAAGGAGCATGACATTGAAGCTTGCTATTTTCAACAATGTGTAATCTTGTAGGTTTAATGCTTTTGGGAAACTGGTTTCTGCCTGGTCCAAGTCAGTGGACTTAAGAGGTTCAGGTGGAAGCCAAATAAAGTGCAGGTAGTCAGGGAAAGTTACGGCTCATTTGATCTATTCAAGTTTAAACAGGCTTCACATGTTAGTATGAATGGAGAACTGCCCCTCCTAGCTACTTGATGGAACAAAAAACAAACTGAAAATACACTTTCCAAGAAACTACAGTAAGAAAATGAATCACTTAATCTGTATGCTAATTTACACAGTATAATTTCATACTTGTTAAAACATCTGCCCTAAAAAAATTAAAGAATTTGACTGAAAAGAAATGTTTGGAAAACTTGTGACAAAACTGATTAGATCTTTTTTTGAGTCCTTGGGATGTAAAATTAAAAGACTTTTAAAATTTGACCCATTTAAGAGTACACAAAACCAAGAACCACATTCAGGGTTGATCAGGATATGATGTCCTCATATGTAGGCGACTGTTTTGGGTCATCCGCATTGCAATTTCTCCGAAGTCCTCTGGAAACTTCAGGTTTGTTAAGTGCTCTGAACTCATTGCTATAAATTGTTTGTATGAAAAGTCTCAGCGTAGGTGAACAAGATTCACCATTTACGCATCATGTTCAGTTATTGTCCAAAGGAAATGACGGCAGTGAGCGAATCACACTCGTCCTCTGAGTAACAAAAGTTTTTAAAAAGCTGTAAGAGTAATTATGCAATGTCTTTTTTTACCCCATGGCATATTTAATGAATTTTACTTTATTGCATCTCTATGTTAATTACTTGACTGCAGAACAGACAAGTATTAATCTAGATTATTTAGAATCTGATATAATGTGTTGGATCTGCCTTTAGATCTCATTCAAACACTTATCCCTAAAGTTTGTGTCCTATATTCACCCTTTTCCTTTTTCTGTATCATTATAACTACCTCTATGCTTTCTATTAAGGGCTTTGTTAAATGACAAGCATATAACTGAAAAAATTAACAAGCATATAACTGTACAACCACTATTTTAATGTAGGAACATAATCATAATGTTCCTAAGCGTTCTTAAAGGGAAAAAAAAAACAAAAACAAAATAGTTAATTACATTCATCTTGTGGAGGCTGTATTTATGATATAAAATAAAATAAAATAGTATAGAAAGCTAGCAGTTGTCTAGCAAATGATTGTATTGATAAGGACATAAAATTTTACCAGGGGTCGTTATTGAGATAAGTCTAAATGCAATGTTACATGTTATAAACAGAGTTGGTAAATTACCTGCTTTAAATTTATAGACTTGCCGGCTGGCTAACATTAAACAGATATGATAAACAGATTATTTGTCTAATCCAAGCTTAAACATAATGCATTATAGTGAGTTTAATTTACCTTGAGTCTTCCTTCAACCATGGACTGAAGCCATGTAGTGTTATAGCTTTAGCTTAACAGCGTCAATCTTTGAACCGATTTAAATTTCGAATCTTGAAATTTTCAAAGCATTTTATTGTATTATTGAGAATTAGATTTTGGAATGGAGCATATTTAGAAAGTATAAAAGTTTATGTTTATATTCACCCTCCTAGTTGAATGATTTTGTTGATTTCAGCTGTTAATACTATTTTATAATTAAGTCTGTAATGTCTCTTAACGTAATTTAAGCATAACACTGCATTTAAGCATACCCAAGTTAACACTGCCCTAACCTTTAGAACAGTCCAATTTACCTTGACAAAATTTTATAGCCATTTTTTAGATATAATGAACAACATTCACATAATTGCTTAAAGGAAATAATACATAATTGCTTATTATTTATACCAATTATTATTATTATTATTATTAGTAGTAGTAGTAGTAGTAGTAGTATTTTGAAGAATAAGCAATTGTGAATCAATTATTAACACTAACACAAAATGATGATTACCACAACCAGAAAAAAAAAATACTGTAAAAAATTATGTACTTTACTTTGACCACGTATCGATAAGTGCCCTTTCCCACCTTGGGCTAGTCAAATTTCTTTCAAAATATTAAAAAGTGATGTAATAACAATTTTATCAATAAGTGCAAGACAGCAACATATGCAGTGAACATTTTTATTTTAATATTGCTATGAATCAGGTATACAGTCATTTTTTTAGTATTCATTCCTTTAAATTTTAGTGTAACGTTTTGCTTCATTAATCTCTTTAATGTCCTTCAGAAAACTTTCCTCCCACATAACCTGCAGTCTCTTTGAAAGCTACGGGAGGAAACCAACCTCTGGTTTTGTTAACACATGCTCTGTTGCCCTTCACGGCTGAGCCCATCTCTGCTACAGCATGTGTCCCATGCGCCCTTTCGAAGACGCCACATTCCAAAGGCTTGCCTGTTCCTTTGTGACGCATCACTCAAGGAAGCTAAAAAGTGCTTTCAAAAAAGTGTTTGTGATCTCCCCTGTCTCACCCTTCATCAACCCCCCTCCCCCTGACTGTCCTTTTTCAAGTCTACCTGGTGACAACATGTTTCACGTGCAATTTGAGTTTCATTATACACCCACGGACTGAAACAGAGCTGCAAGATTAAATCAGGGTTAGGAATCGCATACATTTATGAAGTTTTTTCAGGACTTTGACTAACATGCCACAGCTTGCACAGATGAAAAGATTGAGGAATAAATCTGAACCCTGTACATGATTGCTGAGAACATAGATTATGTAGCTCGTGGCCCAGATTGAAAAGTCAGAGATTTCTTTTTTCTATTATATATATATATATATATATATATATATATATATATATATATATATATATATATATATATATATATATATATACTTTTTTTTGAAAACAAAAACACCTGACCTTGTTCATGAGACGGCAGTGAAGTGAAAAAAGGATATGACTCATCAACTTGTCAGCACAAAAAGAATGCTATCACTTCACTAATTCAGCAGTCTTACTTTTTAAATACATGGAAATAAGGGAAATTACGGACCCCTGTTAAGATCTATTGATAATAAAATTATATGTGAAGCACCTGTCTTTTGAAAAGGATGACGTGATCTCTTGCATGTTGTAGTTATTTCCATGCAGGACATTAAATATAGTTTAATGATTTACAATAAAATTGATTGGTACAGTACAGTCATGGCCCCTAAAATATTAGATAATGTGATCATTTGTTATAATAAACTTGTGTACTCTTTGATAAGTAGTTTTTTTTTCTTTTAATAAAAAACACAACATCTTCCTTGCATATTTGCATCATTGGCTTAAACGATGACTGTTGTTTGTACAAAGAAAGTGAACCTCTTGAAAGAGAATAGTTGAAGTCAGGTAGTCTGGTCAATTCAGGTCTGGATTTCAAATAAGCAGCCACACATTTTTAGATCTGGAGCTGTAGAAACTATAAAAATGGGTTTCCAAAGAATTGGGTTTCTGTCAGTATACACTCTTGAATATTTATACAAAAGGATGAAAATCGCCACTGTTGCTCCGAATGTCCATTAGTGAGCATTGATGGGAACCAGTAATGTCCTTTAAAAAATGTCTTCAGAGCTGAAAATCAAGGTGAACCTGAAATTTGGTCCAAAAAGTCTGGACTTGCTTTAATGTTTTTACTTGTATCTATTTCATCTATTTATTTAAATTAAAAGTAACTTTATTTGGTATAGAATCAAACAAAATATGACCGAGTTCATTCACTCATATATCTTGTTTGTTGAATCCACAGCCTTTCCCAGAAACAATAAGAATGAGGCGGCTATATAAACCCTGGATGGGTTGCCAATCCGTTCCATGACACCACACCCATATGCACACAATCATTCTAAAGCTAATTTAGCATAGTCAGTCTACCTATGGCACGTTGTTTGGGAAGTGAGAGCAATCCAGATGAAAACTACGCAAACATGGGGAAGAAATGCAAATATATACAGTCAGATTTGACTCTAAGCTCTACAGCTACTGTTATAAATGTTATCGCTTCTGCCTTTTCAACCTCACATTGTACCCATGAACCAGCTCTCTGTGGATGTGGAATTACAAGCTCCAGAATATGGGATTGTTCAAGTTTGAATAAAATTAGTTATATGTTTGAAACCTAGCACAATATATCTAGTTTAGTGGAAAGAATCGGGAATAAAATGCTGTAGGTTCCAAACACCTTTTCCTACTGTCGTGGTTGGTGTCATGCTATGCTAACTTTAATATGTCTTTATATAAGTGGTCCTCAAGATCCAATTAAGTACCTTAAATGTATTTTTTTTTTATAAATGTACATGGGTATATAATAAAGTAAACAATGTAAATAAAACAGTGCGCTTTGGAAATTATTCAAGAAAAATCCCCAAAAGAATATATTTCATTTACAGCTTTTAGCAGACGCCCTTATCCAGAGCGACTTACATTTTTATACAACTGAGCAATCGAGGGTTAAGGGCCTTGCTCAGGGGCCCAGCATTGGCAGCTTAGTGTACGTAGGAATCGGTGTTGTTACTCTAATGAACAAATGTTTTCATTATGTCTAATATGTGATTGATTGCTTTTTAATTGATGAGAAATTTGAGCTGTAAGGTTTAGTCAAAGTTGAGGCCCCGCCCACTTTACAACCTCGCGAGCTGTAAAACACGTGCGCGCGGAGGAGGCGGCGGCCAGTCAACAGTAGGCTGTAGAGTAGCGCGCGCACAGACTGCGAGGAACAAAACACTTCTAACTCTGTTAAAGTCCTGAAGCACTGAAGCAACGAGTTCACGGTTCAGCATGTCTGGAAAAGGTGAAAAGGGCAAGAAAAGAGAAAAGGGAGACAAGCGCGGGCGAAAGGAGGAAAAGAGCGACCAAGCAGGTGCGTAAAATGACTGAACCCCGGTAAAGTGTATGGGATTAGTGCTGGTGACCCCAGTCACAACAGAGCGCGTGCGACATTTAATTACTTAAAGTCCTGATGTCTTATCTGAGATCTCTAAGTTCTTGTTCCTTTTTTTTTCTTTTTTATTGTTTTGCAGACTGTGTTTCTCAGCACAGGTTGCATTTGTGGAATGAACTGAGTTTCATTTTAGCCAGACATTAATGATAGATAAATCATATGCAGTTTGATTATCTGGAAATAACTACCTAAGAGGTTTTTTAAGGAACTGAGATGTCATGTCTCTTTAAAACCTTAAACAGGTCACATTTCAGTCTCAAACCTGCAGTCATAGAAGATCAGTCACTAAAATACCAGTCTGAGAAATGCAGCTATAACTGAATACACTTACTGTATACAACCTTCTGTTCTCTTAAACCACAATAATCTTTGCTATGACACAAGATGTTCACGGAGGATTTTTCTTTTTTTATATCTCTTGACACCGTCATGAACCTTTCTAAAATCCAATATCCTGTTTTACATCCCACTTCCACACTGCACCTAACTTTTTCTCTCTCGTAGACGGTCATGTCGAAACAGGCAGGTTTATGCTCTGAAAATCTCAGATGTTGAAATAACTCAGGTTATACTGTGATCATATTAATTCGTGAGACGGCATGCACTGGTGTAAGCGTACCTCTGTTTGGCATTTGTTTCCTAATGGACTTTGTGAAGCTCTGACAGGTGTCCGTTACTATCAGTTAGTCTGTTAGTCAGAAGAATGGCAGAGGGTTAAATGGACATTTCTAAAAGAAAGGGATCAAATCTGAGAGCTGTGTAAGATTTCAGATCTTAGTGTGTCGTTTAGTGCACGCTGTGTTTATGCTAAGCCAACTACACATGGTTTGTTTATGAAATTAATTTTTTAATCTAGGTTTATTACTAATTAACTTTTTTGTTGTTGTTGTTTTTTAGTATAAGGTCAAGCCACACTTGTATTTTTCCTTGTCACTTGGGGTGGTGCCACCAAATGAACATGTTTTGTACCCTTAGTATTAAAATGTTATTAGAATTGCTTGTAGAGATCGGTAAGGTTTATTATGTACTCTAAATTAGTTTTCCAGCAAAAATATACATACAAAACATGTCTTGTCATGTCAGCACGTTGATAACTAACCAAGCAAGAAAAGTACAGTTTGGTGACTGGTCAATCACAAATGTTCATTCATTCAAATGTAATTGATAAAAAAATCTCAGTATGGAGATTAATTTCATAAATAAGTCATTTACATAAATACTTAAATAAATAGTCAATTCAACGTTATTCGTCATTTCCTAATCCTAAACATGTGAAGTGTAAATAAATTGCTGACTACATTGGAGGATCGATGGCTCTCTGCTTTAGGAGAGGAATGTCTTTAAACTCCCACAGCCTCCAACCAATTACGGCATTAAGGCAAGTCTTTGAGCAGACGTTAAAAGAGTTATAGCTATGTACTATTTTCCAGACAAGTCCCTATAGTCCATAGACTAAAGTCAGAATATGGCTGGACCCTGATGTGTGTATCTGGACTAAGTATTAGATCATGGAATTCCTTGTCCAGCAGACCAATGATGGCTGGAATGCAAACCCTGGTCCGTGAAAATTTTGTGGCCTAAAGAACAGTGTAGGAGTTTCCCTGAAGGGGACTCCTCCATGACACACAGAAACAGCTGGAGAAGCAGCTTGTATCCACCAAAAAAAAACACCAAAAACATACAGAAAGACAAGCTGTAAATGGAGCTATCTGTCATATGTAGAACTGTTTTTATGGTTGTGACAAATGACTCGTTTTACAGTGATGTAGATGAAATGATTGGACCACCCACTCTGCAATACTCATCTTTGGCAGGAAGAAATCAGTCAATTCTGGCAGCATTGTTAAGTCTTAAGGCAGACATCTGTATACTGCCTGTGACACTGGCCAGTATTGAAGCATTATTGCTCAACAGTTCAGCTATAAACGTCAGACTGATTAAGTTGAGTGTTTCTATGGTATTGATTGCTTGTGTTGTTTAAGTATTACTCGGATGTTGTGCCTACTATCTTTTTTTGCGCTGTTACATATTGTATTTTTACTTCCTGGAGCATGTACTGTATATATGCTTCACTAAAGATTAGTACAGCAAAGAAATATATCTGCGTTCACTATATTGCCTATACACATACACACAAACACCAAGACACATGAAAATATGTGCACCATTTCACAGAATTCTCAGTGATGTCAGCTTAAATGAGTGAATAGCACTTCAGAAAGAATTTCAGGATAGTACAAGTTCATTGTTTTCAAATAGTTTTAACCTTACACCTTACTTAGATATGGAATTCACTCTTATCAGTAGGGCTTTTTTTTCTGAATGAGAGTGATTGTTTGGGTTGGGCTCCTTTGGGAGGTAATTGGGAATAAAAGTAACAACTGTCATGAACCTGTTTTTTTTTTTTGTAAATGTAAAACCGGTATGATGATATCTAGGGGGAAACCTGCAATATTCCCTTTCACTTTTGTCTATTCAGGTCTTGTGAGTTCTGCCTTGCACAATGCTTTGTGTAATTACAGACCTGCCCAAAGATGATGGACTAATTGATGACAGGCTGTAGGTCTGGGAGCATGCCTGGGATATATGACCAAAAAAATATATCAACATTTTTTTACATTACTGAAGGCAGCTGTGGCCTTTAGGGAGGCACAAGTTGCTGACTTATTCTTATTATTACCTTATTATCTTATTTGAAGTATTTGTTCACATTTCAGTTGTTTTTAATCACTACCAGAACAATGATATAAAAATAAGATCAATACTGGTTGATAACTGAAAATAAATGCTCAATGCTAGAGACGCATTGTTTTGTTAACATTCACGTGGTCGTCGAAAGAAAAATAATTTTTAAAAATAAGCCAACTTGGTCAATTTCAGCTTGTGTATAGTTCATGTTTGCTAATATCAACAAAAACACTTTAAGCTTCTTGATTCTCAAACTGTGAATACATGTGAGCCTGATGATAATATTAGTGGTCATCGTGCCACTACATCAAGTAGGAAATTGTTCATATCATATCAATGCTTTCGTATATTTTTTATATAAAGGATAAATATCAACGATGAAGGTATTACACAAATAGCATATAGCGTATTATATAATAAAATATTGGTACATCAAAAAATAAGGCATTATAATAATACAACACAATGTACAACTTCATGAGCAGTAAATAGCCACAATTAACAATATAGTAATTAGAGTTTAGAGTAGCATTACTGTCCAAACTCATGTTCAGTGCCTTAAAGTTATTTTGCATTGTATTTTCTTTTAGGAGCTTAAATTTCACCTACATTAATTGATATTGTTAGTGATATTGAGTGTTGCTAAGTAATTGTTGTTAGGTAAGATCCATAAATAAACATAAATATCTTCTACTCACTATAGTAACAAAATACAATAAGTTATCTGGAACAATGCTTTGTGTTGGATTCGGCATTAGAATTGACTAATTTTGTCATGAATCTAATGGGCTAAAGGATTCACAATAACCTTTATATATTTTTAGAAGTTTTTTGTTTTTCTCTTTTAAAGTAATTATTGGATTTATTGTAACAGAATGTTCTCGGTATCAATTCAACAAGGGGATGTTTATTTCACTTTCACCTTAAAGACTTAAGAAATGTTGTAATGGATATAAAAGTGTGCTGCATCTGTCCAGTTATTTACAGTGATTTTCCACTGGATGTCCAACAATGACTGGACATCCAGACAAGCTCAGAGGAGTAAACATCACCACAGCCCAGATTGTTGCGTGATCAGATTTTTCTCCTTGAGTTTGAAATTCTTATGACCGACAAACAGGTTATATATCAGCAGATGGTGTAAGCAGCTTGAAATACTTTGCATATTATTCATGGAATGTCAGAAGATTTTGTTGATTCCAAGCCTACAAAGATCCATTGGGGAAATCTGAAGCCTTTGAAGCTGAGTTTATTAGTGGATAATGCCTTCTATATCCTCCAACAACCTTTACAAAGGTGCTCTATAAGCTTCTTCTGCTTCAAGAGGTTGAAGAGTTGATGGCCTACTCTTAGTTAGCTGTTTGCTCATCATTTGCATAATGAACTTTCCCCCAAACACATCTCTTAAAGCCTGGACTTCACATTTAACTACAGTTTCATGGCAACCCTGTGGGTCGTTTAAGATGTGAAAGGAGGCTGATTATTCTTTTGTGTTTGTCTGTAACTGGAGGTGCGGGTGTCTCGAAAATGTGCAGACCCACCGTGGAGCTGTTTGGAAAGGAGCAAAAGCCTCTGTTGGTTCTCATGGGATTGTGGAATGGCTTGGATTTGCTGAAAAGATTGTCAGGCATAATGAATATTAACAGATGGAGTAATGCAAAAACACTCCAGGTCTGTTGGCACACAATGAACACATGTCCATGTCTCCCTCTATCTAAGATAATTGGTCATGGCTGGTTTTTCTTCAAAAAGGGGTTTGGCACTTAAAATGAGGTGGGTTTTTTTTCTGAGGTTTTTACGCTAAACACTCTTAAATGGGTTGAATAGTTCTGGATGGAGAAAAACAGTCATGAAAGGACATATTGTGCAGCCCCTACTTTTGTTCAGGTTATGTCACTGATTAACCAGCTGATTTTTTGTCTGTGTTTCAGCCACGCCCAAGTTAAAGAAGCTGACTAACATGCAAGTGAAGGAAGGTCAGAAGCTGACGCTGAGGTGCGAGCTTTTAGCCGGCGGCAGACAGACCAAGATCCAGTGGTATCAAAACGGCAACAAGATTGTCAAAAATGACACCAGAAAAATCAAGCTGAAGAAAAAGTGAGCACCTGTATTCCTGTTACATATTACTTTTCTTTCTGTTTTGTGGAGCAGGTGAGGCCTGCCTCAAGAAACGGTTAGGTCACGAGTTAATACATTACACAGCAGGCTGAAGTATTGGGAAAAAAATATTGTTCTGATGTTGCTCACTGCCTGTTACATATACCTGGGCATGCTTCACACACACTAACCGTTTGTCCAAGTTATAGGTTTTAGTATATGATTTTTCAACAACATTTGCAATCCAGGAATAATAATTTTTTTTTGGTTATTATATTTGTAATTAATGTGTAGTAATCTGAACAGATTTTTTTTGTGTGTGTATTTAGAGCTCAAATTATTTATTAGTTAAGTCATTTAAAACATTTAAAACTTTTACCCCTGTCTAATAATATCACCCAGGAGGTTTTGTAAACCAGAATTAATTAAGAACTAAATATGTATTTGGTTTCCTCCCTTCCTTTTAATATCAGAATTCCAGGAAGACATTCAACCAGAAATGTTTATGGTCTGACTAATAAACCTAAAATGTGTAGCCTTGAGCAATGAGCAGGTTAGTTATATATGAGAGTCTTATCAAAAAAATAAATGTCATACATTTTTAAATCCGTCTCATTTTCCCGATAAATTGGTACATGACCGATTTACACCCTTCAGCCAGCTCCCCATCACAGATGCCTCAAGGTCTATGATTTTTTTTCTGAAAAGCAGTGTGTGATATAATTGAGAAATAGAATTCATTTTCTAACAAATAATACGGTTTTATGTTTGTCAAACAGAGGAGCGTTATCAGAACTGCAGTTAACAAAAGTTACAGATTCTGATGTTGGAACATATACATGCACAGCTGTGAATGAACGTGGTGAAGATTCCCAGAATGCCATTGTGCAGGTCATCAAAGGTAAGAAGAGAGACCTGCTTGTAATCAACATTGCCTAATAACCACCGCATCGCATTATTGTTGTGTGTATTATTGTCTAGTCGAGGTTATAACAGTCGATCATTCGAAGCTTTTTAAAATAGACAGTTGACAATGTTTTCAGTATGAACCTATACAAAAAAATAAATTGTTTTATGCTTAGAAATACAGTAGGCTCGAAAAGCTGGCAGGTATGCTCTGTACATACTTCTGAATTATTGTGGGTTTTTCCACTTTGGTTTAATGACCATACATTTTTATTTTATTTCTGGAATTATTGTGCTATCAAATGACAATCCTTGTGGTAAGTTAAGCCTTCCTGAATATCTAATTTGATGAAGTCTGTCTTTTCTTACTTTAGTTACTTGTCCTCAGTCACCCCATTTAGCTTAGCATACTGATTAGCATACTGGTTAGAACTGATAAAAATTGGCTCTGAGATCTGAAAACGTTGTGTGGCATTGATATTACCATGTTTCCTATTGTCCAGTGTTTATCCTCTCAGCGCATCCTTGAGCAGGTAATCAGTATGCAGCACCATGTGCTTTAATCTGACACTTGATCACTTTTTTCAATTAGCCAGTAGTACTTCCTTGAATCCATGCCCAGGCAGAAAAAAACTGTTTCATCCACATGTCTGCCCAGATATTATTAGCCCAACAAGGACAAGCTGAATCTGTAACCTCCTCAACAGTGACACCTCACAGATGATAAAGAACCTCAAGAGCTTAACCTGTCATTTGTTCAGTTGAGATTTTCTCTTTGTGTTCACAGCCTAAAATGATGTTAAAGGATTATTGGTACTATATGTATTCCTGTCGGCTGATTCTGTGCCAGGATTGGCTTTGTTGTGTAGAAATCAATTATATTTGAAGAGAAGCATTTTTTTTCTAACATTCAGGAGTCTACTGGGCTGTATATGGTATTATAAGGGATAATGTTGAAACTATGTGAATAGTTTCATTTTTATTGTACATAACTGGTCATGTCAACAACATTTATTTCCTTATTTAAAGGCAGGGTGCACGATGTTTCAAAAATGCTTCAGAAAACTGAGTCGGGCCGACTAACAAAACAAACGTGTAGCCAATTAGCAGAAAGGGGTGTGTCTTCTCCATATGCGGCAGAGAGAGTGTTCAGTGCGCATGTCTGATATTAGCCGCTACCGTTACCTCTGCCTCGGGTTCTAGGTGTTGAACGTCGTCTTCCGCGTGAAACGGAGCTAAATCTTTAACGGTACAACACACAATACTACAAAAACACATTTGACCTGTATTACCATAGTATTACTCATTGAGTTCATTTATTATAATAATAATAGTTGCCTGGGTTGCGTATGTATGTGTGGGACGGAGCTATCAAAACGGGGTGACACCCATTTGGGTTAGGGGCGTGTTTATTTATGTGATTTCAAATGTCAACATTGGCTTTCAGAGATCGTGCACCCCGCCTTTAAATGTCTAATTGTCATAATGTTTATCGTCTATAAACTCAAGAAGCACACAACCATTAGATACTACGATATATTAATAAAATATATGAAGAAAGCAGTTATATATCCTAAAATATATGTAGGAAGTAAATATATATCCTAACTCTATATAGGAATGTTTATTACCCCACTGTGGCAACATAAACCGGTCCTCATGAAAACTAACCAAAACTAACCATTAACCTACAAAAGATCAGGAGATCAACAGTGCCACAGTTATCTAGAGCAAGGTGACTGAGAGGGCATATTTGGCCGTCCTCTAATGATTGATGATGTCATTCCTCTCTTTGCTCTCAATGCAGTGTTCACCTGAGTACAATACCTGTAATGAGTTAGCACTGTCAGCTAAGCATGTTGAGCTGTGCTGTGATGTTGCAATGATTAATAGAGGCTGTGAACTGGACATTGGCTAAATTGGGAGAGAATCAAATCAAATCAAATTTTATTTGTCACATACACATACATTCAAAGTATGACATGCAGTCTGGCCGGTATTGATGGAATTAAGGATAAAAATATTGGACGAAGAAACCTATTGGATTTGTTTTCTTTATTTCTCTATTCCTTTCCATTTATGTGATGAGGCTTTTACTTTATTATCGTTGTGTCGATCAGAATCCTTGTCGTACACGACACTCTAGTGACGCTGGTTTCTGGGGCTGCTGTGGGGAAGAAAACACATTTGTCACAGTCAGTAATGATCTCTGTGCTGTGTAGTGCTGTAATGGAAATGCCTTCTGCTGCGATGGTGGTCAGTAGCCAAATTTCCACAGATAGCGATCATGACTGGATAACCTTGATATGTTTTATAGGGATAGAGAGAGGGCTGGGATTTTAAAGGTTTTTTAAAAATTTTTTACACTACACAATGTAGTTGTTCTTCAATACTAGTCATGTGACCGGATGCATCTCCATTCCCGAGATTTCTAATGAACACATAAGTTAGAATTCAACACCCCATTGATTTGCGGTATTTTGTCTAAGTAGTTTCCCCTCAAGGTTTACCATATAAGTAGCATTTTCATGCAACTTGAGACCACAAGCCATCATTATCTCCGCTATAAGACTTCCCCCATATTCATCAGTGTCTTATTTGACTCATTTAAGGGAAGTCGTTTTTTCCCTATTACACCGCTGTAATGATCTGCACTATCCAGTCGTATCACATGGTCAGGTGTTCATTTACATTTTTTTCCATTGTATGCTCAATAGATAAAACAGCCTTAATTCAAATAACTTGTAATGCATTTTTGTAGACTGATATAATTTATTATGAATCAGTGGTCAATTATTATAGAGTTTTCTTTGATTTCTTTGGAATTGGTGAGAATAACAGTGGTAGCAATCAGCTACTGGTTGTTAACTCCATAACTCTAACAACCAAAGTATCTCGAAAATTGGTATGGATTCTATATGAGGATTCAGATAAATGAAGAGCTTTGTGATAATAAATTAAAGTAAAGGAGGTGTGCATTCATAAAAAGTGGAGAGCTGGTGAATAAATGGCCTATAGGTGAAGCTTTTTTAAGATTTATTACTGTCTGCTTAAATACCATGTGCAATGTTTTATTTATCATTTTATTTACCACGGGACATTTATTTTTGTAGACTGACTGTATAATATCAGACATATTAACCTCTGTATAGCACACAGATGGATTCCAACCTGTTTGAAAATAATATCTGAGACGAGGACTGATACTGTTTTCAATTAAAAAACTTTCAATTTTCCCACTTGGCTGTTACTGCCGACTCTACTTTGGTGTGTGATTTATGTAGAGCATAACCAAATTGGACAATTCTATTAGTTTGTAATGTCTCCTACAGAATACCAGCTGAAGTCATGAGCTCATTGAACAGATATGTCTCATGAGGTGATTAGTACAGGGGCCACTGGTCAGCACTCCAGACAGAAGGTAATGGCTCTGGACTCTCAAGTGTAGACTGCTCTTGTACAGTACCTTAAGTCAGTAAAATGTTCAGCTGTACACAGGGATAATATGTCAGTGTGATCACTGCTGTCTGCAAGGCAGAGGCAAGATGTAATATGTGTGGTATTTAAACCTAATGCCATTAATTAAATTGTGTGCAAATGTCAAAATGTTTTTGTGGCCTGTTATCTCAATAGGTCATATTTCAAATGGAGAACATGAATAAATGTCTAGACTAGTGTAAAGTCTCTCAGGGAATATGATGTGAAGGTGGTAGAAAAGGTTTCTTTAGATGAAGTTCATGAGAAACGTTGAATCAGGTCTGGTATCATCTCAAAGGGCAAAGTTCAGACTGTTTGGGAAAGAGATTAGAGACTAAATCTACTAAATATTTGCTCTCTGAGTTAATAATGACTGCAGGTTATTGCTACAGTTAAAGATATTTTGTCTCTGCTTTCTTAAAAAAACACAAAACTTCAGTAAGCAGACTAAATAAATATTATAAAAAAAAGCCATACCTTTCCAAATATTGCTTGTTTGTATATAAAGTGTTATAGTCATATTAGACTCATGCAGTATGGCAGTATATAAAGCTTTATAGTTAAAAGCTGCATTAAAAGCAAGTTTAGACTCAGTCTCAGAAAATCTGATCATGGGTGGATAACGGTGGATCTGTAGCCTCTCCCTGGCACACCAGATGCAAAGCAGGATAGACCCAGGATTAAGGACAATGGAAATTAAAAATGGAAAATTTTAAAAATTTCCCCCACCTGCCTATAGATAAGGAAAGAATTGCCTTCTTGAGTAAGGAAAGAAATGTCAGCTATTTTATTTATTAAAATACTCGAGACTGTGGTGAAAATATTCTTTCTTCAGAAACATTCATTATACACATTTTTCTCCTTCAGACTTTCACAGCTGCAGGTTATGATTAAATGTTTAGTGGATCAGTTGTGCGTGAGCTCAGTGTATTCTTAGTCACGCTACTCTGTTCTATATCTGAGCCTTTTGGGGAAAGACTCGAGCCGGAGAACACACTATACTCCTGCCAGAGTGTTAATAATTACCGCCCCTTTTTGTTTCGGTACTTTTCTGACATATTATATTTCAAGACTTTTTTTTTTTTGTATTGAACTTTTTTACTGCATCTTCTTCCAGGATTACTTAGCAGAGGATGTAATGCATCACATTAGGGGCAGAAAACGTCTTTTTTTGAGACATAAAATAGTGTAGGTAATTTCTATAGCCTGCCTTTGTACAGTTAAGTCCTCACATCTTATTTACAGTATTTAATAAATACTATGGATTATTAAGTGTTAAATTATTAATCTACAATAATAAAAGTGTAGTTTTAACTGATGTGATTTGTTTGGGTTTCACTTTATTACTTACAATGAACTAGCTGACATAATATAAATGGAAGACTCCACCTGACTCGGACTTTGGCCTTACGTACATGACCTTAATGTGCTAAATATTTCCTTCTTGAGTACTGAGTGCTTTGACATGGACAGTATGGCCTGCTGTGGATGAGGAGGGGACACTCACAGTATTGCACAAGGCTGGATCAATTACTGTAGTCAACTAGAGCAATTCCCACTAGTCACGTGATCTAACATTTAATTTGACTGCTGCACATGCACATTTGGCAAAGTAAGCTCGTTCTACTACATACAGATTTGCGTCCATTTTTCTAATTTAATGTTAAATACACAGTTCACTGGACATTTTGTTCATTTTATCAGTACATTATAGATAGATAGATAGATAGATAGATACATACATACATACATACATACATACATACATACATACATACATACATACATACATGCATACATACATACTGTACATACATACATACCTTTTTGATCCTGGAGGAAATTCAGAAAATTCAACAATGTTCCTGTTTGCATTTAAACATATGTTAAAATGCATTGTAATCAATATTAGATGATGGTTTTAGTTAACAATATAATTAGAATGTTTATTTTCTACTTTTTTTTTTTTTTTGCTTTACTTTGGACTGAGTCATGTAATTATGTAATTTATTAAATTTTTCTGTCTTAGTTTGCGATATTACCTTCTTCACTCCTGGAGTACCTGAGCTGTGCAGCTTACTATGTCCTACATATTATGTACATTGCTAACTGTTTACAGACTTAACAGTAATCAGCACCGATCAGTAAGTGAATATTTTATTGAATATAATCTGATCTAATCCAGCTGGAACAGCATTTCATTTGTAAACATGTATTTGAATCTGATGGGTGTTGCTTTGGTAAATATTGTACTATATACTAATACTATATCTCTGTGTAAAAACTTATTCAATGAGCCACTGAAAAATGGTATTACATTGTGTGACATGAATTCATTTGGGAATATTAGTGGTGAATGAGACAGGAGCTGTCCAGTAGAGCAGTGCTGAACACACACACACACACACACACAAACACACACACACACACACATACACACACACATACACACACACTCCTCCATTTCTTGTGCTTTAAAACAACCTTGAAGGGAGCATGTAAATAATGAGCTAGTGTGCATCCAGCCTTAATGTTAATGGGGTTGTCTTTATAAACCTCACTTGAGTCTCAGTCAAGTGACTTACTTCCTGCCTGGGCTCCATTACATACACATCTGGGCACTGGTCGCTATGTGTGTGTGTCTGTGCCAGACAGAGCAGAGAGGGTCACTGTGGGAGACGGATGAGCCTGTGGTGCAGGCACCAGCCAGGCGGGCAGGCAGAGGTGAGGGCCTTTATACACACATACACACAAGTCTGGCCTTTTAATTATTTCTTCTATGAGAAAAAGTCACAGTTTTTGTAAAGTCATAGTTATCAGGAGGAAAGACACCAAACACATCACCCCCTCCTTGTTGCTAGCAGTGGGAAAGTGGACTTTACTCACAAATGCTGTCTGGTCCTGACAGTGATCTTGTCCTTTAGATGGATGACAGGCACTCTTCTATTTGTCTAAAAGCCTCTCAGCAGAGAATGTGTATCAGCAGAGAATGGCAGGTTTAATGAATTCACGCTAGCCTCATCACTTGTTTGGTAAAACCTACCATTCTGTCTTTTGGCAAGAAAAGGCCCTTCATCTTTTAATACACCAATAGCCTTGTCTGCCAGTACATAGACTTCTCTCATCACTGAGCATGCAGATTTTTCTGGGTCAGGTTCTTCAGATTTACTTTTTCCCCATTACTCTCTCTCTCTCTCTCTCTCTCTCTCTCTCTCTCTCTCTCTCTCTCTCTCTCTCTCTCACTGCACTATAAATCATTCCCATGACTTCCTGTAAATGGCACAACAAGGAAATGAATTTCTTATTTTATTAGTCAAATAATTATTCCTGACATGTCTTTCTTCTATGTTTTTTTGATGTTCATCACACCTTCCTATTGTTACCATGTTTGGTCTTTCCTGTAGTAAGAGGTATTGAACCATTTCCTGAGTATGAGAACATGATATATAACACTGTTTGTCTCCAGAGAGCTGGAGGTAAAGAAGTGGGTTCAGCGTTTGCTTCAAAAAATGTATTTTTTCTCATGTTGCAGATGCTGTTTTGAAGTGAGATAGAAAAGAGCCAAAATAAAAATTCTCACGAGATTTTCTGAAATTCTTGGTACTGCTGATGTTTTATGTTGATAAATGCAAACATCTGTAAATGGTCAAGACCATTTACAACACAGCAGAATTACATTTAATGACTCAAAAAAATCCATAAAAAGCTAACAGAGAGTTAAAAACAAAAACTTACTTAAAAAAATAAACCTAAGATCAGTTTGCTCTAAATCATTTAATGATGCCAATTCAGCCATCATAGCGCATCAGCTACCAGACACAGCATCATTCTTACTCCTATTATGGGCACCATTTATTTTTTCCTAATTGAATGGCTAGTATTATTTGTCTAAATGAATTCATTGCAGTCATTTCTTAAATATGAAATAATTGAGATTCATACAATCTGAAGTTGTATTGTTGGTTATGTATTGTGTCTTAGCCTGTTACACCTAGGAACTAGCAGAGCTTAACACCTGTTTTCTGTCTCACTCGTCGCATGTGAGCAAGGGATTACGAGGCTGACAATCCCAGACAATATGTAGTAGCATATTGTCATACTGTGACAGGCTTGGAAAACGCAATGGGGATTTGTGTTTGTATATAACTGGAATTATGCTACAGAACTGTGTGCGTGTCTGTAGCCTTTAGGTAGCTTGTAGAGATTTATCAAGGAATCGAGAGAGATAATGTCTTCTAAAAGGATATGAATAAGAAACAGACTAATTGTTCGGTGTCTAGTAACTGCATGGTCATAGTACAAGGGTTTAATTTAGCCTGTTAGGTTGTATATAATTTGGAAAATATGACCAGCTATTTTTTTGTTTTTCTTTTTCTAGAAAATTAGCAACTTTGGCAAATTTGGCACTCCGTGAAATTAACATCAATGATTAAATGATGTATATTAATTAAACATCTTAATAGTTTCATGCTATGTAGTCATATAACATGATAAAACAGGAGGCATAAGAGACAGCACCAATGAAAAACATCTTTGTTTCTTTGTTGCCTGTGAACTAATTAATTATTATATTTAATTATAATAAATTACTTTGGTCTTTAATTAAAGTCTGCTGCTTGAACTGGCAGTTGTGGCTAAGAAAAAGCTATTGATTACACACTAACGAACTCAGGAGTGGCTGAAAGTCTGTTCTGTACCCTGTATTTTACCTACGTCACTGTACCCACCCCCAGTCCCCTGAGTCAACAATGTAGGTAAGATACACGTGATTACAGAGTGAAAAAGGAGAGAACTCCAGGTGAAGGGAAAGGAAATACAAGCAGATGTGGTAGTTCATTTGTACAAATCTACGGATTTCATGTTTAAGTAGGTTAATGAAATGTTTTCACTTGTTCTTCACATCTTTTCTCGTTCTCTTGAATATTTGCCAGTAAAAGGAAGTATTCAGAAAAACAATAGCTGCAGTCCCATGAGTAATATCACATGTCTCGGTCACTGGAAGAGCTTTTTCCGCTCATAAAAATGCTCCTTTCATATTAGCATAATCAATGGTCTACAAAGAGGAGGAGGAGGAGGAGGATGAGGAGAAGGAAGTGTGTGTGTGTGATAGAGAGAGAGAGAGAGAGAGAGAGAGAGAGCGCAGCAAAGAGAGAGCTAGAGGGAGCTGGGCTGGGACCATCTGACTTGCTTGTCTTTGATTCGTTGCATTCTCTGTAATTGGATCAAGTGCAGACTTGCCTAGCACGGCTGTACATGTTATATTCTGAGTGCAGTGTGGGAGCGGCTGGAGAGGGGATATACCATAGAGAGAGAGGGAGAGACGGCATGAGACAGACATAAAGGAGGTAAGAGGAAGAAAGAATGCCCATGTGTGCATGAGGGAGAGAAGAAGTAGAGAGAAAGAAGAGGAGGAGCAAGAGAGAAAAGAGGCGTGCGCAGTCCTCACTTGTCCATCCTTCTATATTGCGTAGTGAGGTGTGCGCTGCGCTAACAATCAGTTCCTGCTCTTATCCCCAGTGCCAGCACATGGAGAGGATGGGCATCTGCAGTTTCTGGATGATTCAACACCTCTCTGTACCTACTGCCAGAGCATGATAAGGAAGCTCCCCTGTTGGCTGAGCTCCAGCACAACCACTGCACTCCTTTTCTGCTCTCAGGTGCTTGCTGTCCTCCTATTCGCGCTTTCTAAGCCACGCTGCACTAGAGACCCGAGAGAGGGATCCACCCCAGGCTGCCTGGTGCATCTACCTCCTGAGACCACCATTATTTATAGACTTTGTTCTGTTTGCTTTTTACCACAAGTTGCCAAGTAGGAGGATGAAATGAGAGTGAAGCCAGGAAAGAAAGGAGTCCATTCTACAACGGAAGTCGGAGCCACTTCCCGGATGCTAACAAGGTTATTCTGTTGCCACTGAAGAGCATCTCTGCTCGCTAACTCCCTTCCCCCTCCTGCATGATCCGATAATGGACAACACACTTTATGAGCCACAATGTGCGATGCTGAAAGCACCACCACTAATCCTCAAGTGTAAGACTCTAAGCTAGGAGACAGGTTTTTGGGGAGTGACCTTTAAATGAGACGAGGAGAAGAACGGGGCAAGAACGAAAAAAGAGAATAACTAATAGCGATGGAGGCTGCAGGAATAGAGGATTCCTCTGACAGACTCGATGCACCTGAGAACTCCACGTCTGCTGTGGATCCCTCCACTGAAAACCTTTCTGAAGCATGTCCTGAAGAGGCTCTTGAAGAAGTGAAGCTGGAGGAGGAGAAGCTTGAAGAGGAGGAAGAGGTAGTTGTTGAGGAGAATGGCGAGGACCACAGGCTGCTGGGATGCCTAGGGCTGACTGCTGCTTCCTGCTGTGTATGTATGGAGCTGGAACAAGTGCGTAACTGTGTACGCTCAGAGAAGATCTGCATTCTGCCCATTTTGGCATGTTTGCTGAGCTTAGCACTTTGCACTGCTGGCCTAAAGTGGGTCTTTGTGGACAAAATCTTTGAGTATGAACCCCCAACTCATCTGGATCCCAAACCTATTGGTCAGGACCCTATCATTATTGATGCAGATCCCACAATGGGACTACCTGTGTCATTTTCACGCCCCACCTCATCTCAAGTCCCTATCCCAGCTGCTACTTCTAAAATCCCTGCACGCCCTGAGGTGTTTGTAGAAGGTGATTCCACAGCAGGTCCTTTTGCACCTGCCTCGCCCAAGGTGACCCGCTTTTTGCCCACCTCTAAAGTGTCCACCCGCTTAAACCCAGCCTCTCAGCCCACCCCCAGTACTACAGCAGAACCTGGCAGGAACAACACACCAAGCCGTCATGAATCTAACAACATAGTTACTAAAAAATGTAAGTACACATGGTGTTTGCTTAGTGCGTCACTGAAATTAAAAGTTTTCATCCTGTGAGTCATCAGTCTGCTGTTATGGAAAGGATGGAAATCGTTCGTGTTAATGTCTGTGTTTGTAGTGATTTTCTGCCTTGTTAATTATGCTACATACAGAACAGTGAGCTTTAACAGGCTAAAAAATTTCAACTGCTTAGTTTCATGCGAAAATTTCTGCTTCTTCCTTAAATAACTGGATTTCAGTATTTGACATGGACAGTAATTTTACAGCTCATTGGCTGAAAATGCCTAGTGTATTTTCTGCTGTCCTCTAGAACCAGCTCTCAGGTGATTTCATTCATTTGTATTTGTTTGCTTTTACAAAACCAGTTGTATAAGGGAAACCGAACTGAGAGGAAATGCCTGTTGCATGCATGAATCTACCTAAGAGTAGGCATGTTATGTCTTGTCAGGTATGATACAAACAGCTGTGACAAAGTCTCAAAAGAATGAGCAACTTTACGTAGGATCGGTTGTAATATACTGTACACTCCTCATTTTATCCACAGCTGACTGTTTCCATTCTTTATCCTAAACAAGATGACCTGCTGTTCTACCACATGAATTACTTTGTTTGTAACAGCAGCTATGAAACATGCAACTAACATCCTTTTAGTGAGAGTGAAAAGCTTACAGCTTGGCTGATTCATTTGCAGCTCTTTAACAGGCATAGGCAATGCTGTTTCCTCTAATTCATATGCTGTGGTGTGAGGAGACTTCCTCCTTTGGGTGCTCTGGTCCATTTGAAGGTCAGTCTGCAGAGGATCTAATCGATTCCCATCCATCGCTCAGCCACACAGAAAGACTATCCTCAGTAATGCTATCTTCCTGCCTAACTACTCTCCACTATGACTTTGAAAGCTGTAAGAATTATAACTGTTGGAGGGTAGCCAGCTTCTCACCTTCTTAACTATGTCCAGTAGTTTTTCCTTATCTATATGTGCAGTGTAGGGTGGTATTAGTTTTGACCCACTGTCCTGACATAGAAACAGAGGGAGAAGAAGATGAGAAATAAGGTATTGATGACATCCTGAAAAACAAAATGACCTTAGGGCAAGGTTTTGATATGAAGCGGACGTATTATTCATTCCAGACTAGGCACAGTGAGAAGATCAAATTTGTATATCCTAGCATTGTAACGCCACTGGGGGTCAAAAAATCACTTAATTTTCCATTATGTAAGTAACCCTAGTAGCATGTATGTTTCTACTGTATTGAACCGGGGCTCAGTCTATGACAGTGAATTTAAAACTGCATTCAATTACACTTATCTGTTGGTATTTGTCTCTGTGTTTAGCTGGATATAGCATAGATCATGACCAGTAGAACATTAAATGCCCTTCCCTTTTTGAGCAAGATGATCAATTGTACAGGACTAAAATGGAAATGCATTTTTGTTGGTAATCTCAGTCTAAATCAATAAACGCAGAGAGCAGGTCAGCTGCTCCAGCAGGAAGCTTAATGAAAGCGATAGGGATTGTGACCCTACCGGACACCCACAGACTATTCCACCGAGATGAAAGACCAGAACGGAAACATCATGCAAAAGAAAATATATCAATATACAATCAATACTATCAATAACTTCTCTGTATATTTATGTAAGCAACACATGAATAGATGAGCACTATTGAAATGTACGTATTAACATACTCTTCGTCATCCAAAATTATTATGCATTTTAAATTATTTCTATCCATAAAATCCTGTATTCGTCCATACGCAATGATGTATTAACAGCTTGTCTGTGCTACATTTGTCTGTTTCAAACATGAAATAATATTAACTTGTAGATTAGAATCAAGCCCAGTTTAACCTAATAAGTCAGATACTTTTTCAGCCTCCTGTACCTGTACTTTAGCTGTCTTCAGGCAACACCTGTCCTAACACTTATCTCAAAATATACATCTCTTACTGAGCATATTGCAGTCCTTCTCCAACCATGAGGCCGTATCACACTCATTTCACTGTGACATGGATACAAATTTGTAATACTGTTTTTTCTCTTCTCAATGGCCAATTTTTAGCAAGGGAATTACATCTGGCTTCCCCAGCAAACAAAGCATGAACACAACAGTTGCCTTTTCCTGTGCGTCATTACAGTAATTATAGCGTGAGGCCATAATTTGCAGTTGAAGGCGTGTAAGATTACTGTTATGTCATAAGTGTGGCTTTGCTCCTTTGTAGTTCAAGTGGCAGCATTGGTTAGTAATTTTCTGTCTGTTGTGTTATGATGTCAGAATAATGTACAGTTTTAGAAATCCAAAAAGGTTATGCCCAGAGAGATGTTAGTACTTTTGTGTGTGTGTGTGTGTGTGTGTGTGTGTGTGTGTGTGTGTGTGTATATATATATATATATATATATATATATATATATAGTGTTATCAGATTTTCTCTTTCAGTACTATATAATTTAAGTTTATCATCCACTCTCTGGAAATGGATGAAGGAGAATCACATTTAAAATATTTATTACAGAACTGAAAGTACTTCACTGCCTGTAACAGCAATCATATAGGTTCCTATCTCACAGCATAGATATTTATTTAACTGTAAGGGTCTATGCTCTTATTTAATAATGTATACATGACTGCTGTGCAAAAGAAATTATTGATTACTCGAGTCTGTCTCACCATCTACTCTCGTCAATTATTATTTTGTATCTTGCATGCTTATTGCATTTATTTATTTATTTATTTATTTATTTTTATTATTTTTTTTTTCTTCAAATGTTCCTTGTGATGTAAAAGATATATTTACTCGGGACCCACCTCCTCATATTCCCTTTTGTCAACCCCTTGTTCTGGGATAATAAGGTTCAGGAGGAGGTCATGTCTCACACTTAGCAAATGAGTATTGGTGGTTCACAGCCACCGTTTTTCAATTTTAGAAGAATAAGCACATTTCGTGGCTTTTTATGGTTTAAATTGTTTTTAAGGTTGTGTTATGAAACAGTGTTTAATTTGGTAAGTTGCTTTTCAATTTTATTTTATATTTATATTTAAAATTTATAAATACATTTTTATTTTATATTTATATTTTGCATTTTATATTCAGTTATTTGCCAAACGTGATCCAATTATGCTGGACTTTAGTCATACAGGAAGACTGGAATTGTTATATTGTTATATTTGTGAGAGGAGTATTAATTAATAAAGTATAAATGCAGAGTAGGAGAGCAAGTGCACAGTAGCATCTAATTTCAAGGCTAGTGAAATATTTGAGCAGCCAAGAAATCCAAAAAATGTTTGTGTGTGTATAGATGTTGGTGCACAAAGGACCAGCAGTCACATGTGTCGTTGATGTACATCATCTCTCTCTCTCTCTCTCTCTCTCTCTCTCTCTATCTCTCTCTCTCTCAACATGCACCACATGCGTTTAAACAGAGAAGCAGTTGCCGTAGTTTCTGTTTCTTTGACCAAACACAGTATATACATTGTCACTCTTTTATTACTTTCGACAAGGTTCCATTAAAAAAGTGTGGATGTCACTGGGTAAGGTATGTTGGCGAAGAAGCCCTAGACAAGGACCGGAGGCTTCAGTGGATTCATCACGCTTATGTGAAAAGGCTAAAAGTAGATGCCGTTAGATCTGTGCCATTCAGAAAGGATTACGCTAATGGCTCCTCGCATTTGATCTTCCGTTCTGCTCCAGTGACTCAGCATGCAGACGGTCACGTCTCTGAATCCTTCCCTAATGAAAACCCCACCACTTTGACCGTGAAGCTGAGGTGAGCAGGATACGTTTAAGTTGATGATGAACGAGCATCCTCGCTATCCGTCAGAGAAAGTCCATTACCTAATGATGTGCTGTGCTCCCATCTGTCTCACGTTAGACACAGAGCTCCACTTGCCTTTTTAGCTGCGAGATTTAGAATCCCTTTATCCTCCTGTGGCCACAGCAGAACGGGTATGAATCATTAAAAATGCAGTGTTATGCTCACTATAAATAATCGACAGAGAGATAGAGAGATAGAATCAGCAATATCCACTGAGAAAGCTTTGTTCAACCTCAGAATGGCAGCGATTGAAAGTTGTCACATTATTGTAGGATTATAAAGAAGATTATATAAATAATACGTCCTTTTAACCTTGCTTAAAGGGAAATCCAACTACTTTAACAGGACACTGGTATATGATTGATTATATGATACTATTCCAGAAAACCAGTTCCCCTCGGAGCCAATGCACCACAAGAATATTGTCTGAATGCACGTCGGGCTTATGTTACAGTGCAAGGTCATCAGAGACGAGCTTTACTGCCTCAGCACGTTTCCTCTGTGTTAGTCCTCTCTTAATATTGTAATGCAACTGCAGCAACCGCTTAAACCCAATCCAGCATTTTATTATTATTAGCTTCTTACAGTGTAGAGCTACAGAGAATGTCTACCATTTATTCATTCATTCATTCATTCATACAGTGTTGTACTCTGATTGGATCTAGCCTCCGTGTCTAGTAAATGGAACGAGTTAGTAAATGGAATGAATGAGGTGACGTGTACTAGCACTGTGCAAGTGTGATTGGGTGTGACGCTGTGTAGAGCATGTGGCTGTCTGCCATCTCCAGACTAGATCGTTAAATGTCTTGTAACAGGTTGTATTGAATGCTGCAGCATGTGGCACAACGGTTAAGACCCACCTTGAAACAGGTCCACGCCTTTTAACGCTTCCTTTTGTTCCCCTTCTCAGTTCAAGTTGCAACTATAAGGATTGTGGTTTGTTTCTTTTATTATGACACCTAACAACAATAGCTGCTATTTCTTTTTAATGATATGATATAAAAATATTTCAGACTCTAGCCAGCGCTGTAATATCAGTGATTTTGCTTCAATCTCTCACTAAGAAAAAAAGTGTGTTAGTTTTGGTCCCCACCTTATCGCCATGCCTTCTGGCACATCACGGAGCATCCAGCCTCTGCAGTGTGGAAAACCTCTGGAGGCTAGAAAAAAGTACATCCTGTGAAAGGAGATGATCAAATATCAATGAGAAGGGATGTGCTGCATCATTCACCATAAAGGAGGACGTTTAAATGGCAATAAGTATGCAGAGGCACAGTCAGCCTGCAGAGGAACACTAACAGGGATTGCAGTGCTGCAGTGGAAGATTACAGAAACTGCTTCAATGCAGTCTTTCTCACTCACCCTCTGAATTTCACTCTTCTCCCTTCTTTTCATTCTCTGGCCCTTTGCCTTTTGCAGTTTTGGTGCATTTTCTGGTTTGCTCATTCACTTCCCATTTAGTGTTTCTCCTTCTGTCGTTCTTGTTTAAACACCCCAGCTCTTGTCTTTTTCTCCCCACGCCTCTCCGTGTGCCACACCTTGCGGGGTCTGTCATTCTTTTGTGCACCACATCCCCCTCTTCTCCCGCAGCACACAGCAGTGTAGTAACATGCCACACTAACTGTCACCTCAGTGGTCCTCTGATATGTCCTACACATCCGACTCATTCATCCTGTCCATCAGGACGGGCACGTGGTTTCTACAGGATACTTTTCTCTGTAGTGGGTGACTGCAGCAGAGCAGCAATGAGTAGCATGTTTACTGTCATTGTGTTACAGGACATTAGGTGAAGGTTAATTCAGGATATGCAGCACAGTCCACCCACTCTCCCTGTCTGTCCATGATTCATGCACATGCTATCTTCCATAAGAAGACCAGTTCAATATGCAAAGCATTAGAAGATACATTAGAAGTGAATAAGCCCAAAATGTGGCTTATCTGATTCCTCCTTGTCTTATTCTATCCCTTATCTTTATGTCCTCATTTCCTCCTCTGTTTTACTTGAGAAGGTTAGAAGGTAAATCAAAGATTTTAATGGCTTCATACAGAGCTAGCTTTATCATATGTCAGCTCTATAGCTCTGTTCTCCATTTAACAACTGGATTTAATCATTGATATAGTTTAATTGCTCTCAATAATGAATTAATTATGATGGGGTGCGGTGCCACCTGACACAAAGAGCCAATTACTGTTACCGCCCTGAAGTTGAATTTTTTCCTAATAACAACGTCACAAAACATTTTATTTGTTTGTTAAAGCATCCGTTTACTACTGATTACATTTTTTATTAATCAAAGAATAGTTAGGTTTAATGTTCTGGTCGTTCCAATTGAGCAGTAATAACACCTCAGCTTGTCATGTTACAGAAAACCTGTAAAGCCATCCATCTTTAAGACTTTCCCATATCAAGAAAAGTTATAGCTCTTCCTCTTATTGCGCTGACACCTGAGGCTCTTTTCAACAATGCTGCTATTGTAAAAAAATTTCTGAGGTGTCATTTATTTAGGAATTACAAAAGATTTTAATATGATGGCTATGGACGTTGTAGAAAAATGAATGCATTCCGACCAATCAGAACTGAGCATTCAGGAACGCTGTGATATAAATGCTGCTGATTCACACGGCTCTAATGTTGCACATAATTTGATGTAAATAATAATCCCTATAAAACATAATTAATACTTGTTAATGAAATGACAATAACAATACTTGTTAACGAGAAATGGCCATGAAGTGTCTCTTCATATCTACTTTTATGGCCCATGAACTGATGGAGTGTATGTGGGCATTACATTCACATTTCCATTTTTTTTTTCATAACTCTCTGCCTCCTTTGTTAGTAGGCTCGGTTTTTGCTAGTTTCCAAAGGTTCATTATCCATCTGAACTGATCTCACCGTTAATTAATTAGAATCTAATGAGTAGCTGCAGTTGCCAAATATGGACCTCTTGGAGGCATTAAGTATAAGAGATGTTTGATTTGTATTTAAAGCGATCGGTTGTTTTAATTGTCTTATTTGTATTAATGTGATTTAAAAAACACTTTAAATATTTATTTGATATGTCTGTATGAGCGATTTTGCAAGAAAAAGTGCTAAAACTTTAATAATGTATCAGACGGAGGTGAGACAAATGATGGCAGTTATCAGTGGTTTCAAAAAGAAACTTGTGCTGTTCCTGGGACTGATGTTCAAGCAGTTATTACAGGAATGATGGTGTGGTAATATTTGCATCGAGTCCTTAAAAGAGCTTCTCTCTCTGTCTTTTGGATGGACACACACACACACAAACAGACAGGAAGAGCAGTTCATCTGCTCTGCAGCACTTCTATTGCTAGTTCCTTACCCGACAGCTCATTAATGAGGCGCTAAAAAATATTCCATAAATGACGTTCTGTTATATAACCTACACTATAGACATTCACAAACTCTATAATGCAGTCATACAGTATTTGCCCTGGTTATTTCTCGTTCAGACTACATTTCTGCATTATACTATAGGTAAACCTTTAAAATATTGCATTTCCTGCCTATAGCATTTGCACATGCAAATAGAAATAAATGTCATGAAGCCATGCCATATAATGCGCTGTAACATATCTACGGCTTTTATTTCCGACTAATAGGAATTGGTAAGTCAGTGTGGTTAACATATATGACTCAGCTTCAGGTCACTGCGTGTGTAATACACTGATTGTATCTCTGGTCATGAAGCTGAAAGCTCGGTGTCTGTTTCTATATTTATGTGCTGTGTCATCCTAAGTATAGCATGTGTTATTCATTAGTACTCTTCTGTATTTTCATGAGATGATACTGACCTTCTGTCTTTATTCCAGCTCTAAACTAATTTTGCTTTAACACCTTCCTAAATGGCATGACATGATATGCCAAGCATACCCATCAGTCTGTCTGTTATTGTCTGTGAGTACTATGTGCTATAAAGGAAGTTCTGGAGACCTCTTGGCGAATACTGGCTCCAACTAATGTGCCGCTTCTGTGCCGCTCAGCTCAATTCATGTCCTCTCACAGGAGCAGAACTATTCTTTTCCTCAATTTTATACCTTTTTGCGTTTTTGTGTCTATAAGTATTGAATGCTTGGTTAAAAATCTCTTTCTCACTTGCATTTTCAGTTAACACATAGGATATTACCTTACTGCAAGTTATATTAATATATATATATATGGGATGGGATTATTATGAGTGATAATAGGTATAAGAAATCTGAGCCTGTACTGCACACCTCCTGCATTGAGCTATCTCCATTTTGAATCCTATAGGTGAACAGGAATGTCTGCACAAGCTGACTCATGAGAATGTGAATCAGCAGAAGCTACTCGATGTACTGTATTTGGGTTTCTCCTTCACCTAATCCTTTCAGCCTCACCTCATGGAGACTATACAATTCCCTGCACCTCAAATTAGCTTCCTCACATTGATTTCTCCTAGTACTTAACCTGAGGTACAGGGGCTGCAGTGGAAGCTCGTGTAGCATGTAGAGAAAGAGAGATCGAGACAGAGATACTGGTGCGGTGGCAGCATGGATCACCCTGTACTAAAGCATTAGTGATTTTTTTCCTCCCTTAATGCATCTTCCTTTTTGTCTATGTAGACTACTTTGATCTTTGGTGTGGTGCATAGTTGTCTGCTTGCATCAGTTGCCAGGAAGCTAATCAATACACGTCAAATGCTAGATTCTTAGCTTTGCCCAATTTAATCGAAACCTTCAAAGGTTCCTTTTTAGCATCTTTGTAAAATGACAAAACAATTACTGCTCCACTGATGTGTAATTCACCACCAGGCTATAATTATACAGTTGACTGCATTGCAGGTCTGTCCTGTTCCTGTTACACAGCAAAATCCTCAGTGTGGAAAACACTTAGAAGGTTGGCACTCTTGCTGTACATCATACACAGTATTCAAGGACATAGATGTCACTGGACACAAACTTGTCATCTCCTCAGGCTTGCACACTCAGTTCCTCCTTATGATAGATGACTTTAAATCAGGAAGGAGAGCCAGTGGGTATCTCAGGACAGAGCCTGATTCTGTACTGACAGCAGATTGTCAGGAAAGAGCTATCCCTGTAGACTCTAGCGCCAGTCAACAGCTTTGCCAGCACATCAGTCACAATCAAAAGTGAATACATTTTAGATGTAGTTTATGCTGATTTGCTGGTTGTAGGCTTAGTAATGTAGGTGCAGTGTGTCTGTCTTTATATTGCTGTTCAAGTCTTTAAGTTTAAGATTAAGTGAGATGCAAAAATAGGTCAAAAAGTTTTTTTAAATAACCGCGTTGGTTAAGGTAATGCTCTGATTATTTTCTGCACATGTACACAATGTGTCATCATATATACAATATAGGTTTGCTTCCAAGCTGCAATTATCATTATTACAAATGTGACATTGATTATCACAATATTGATTATATTTTCATATCCTCACCTGTGTTGTGGCTCAGCATCTGGTTGAGTTCTGTGCTTTGTGTCCACTGTGTCCATGACAATAGAGAAAGAAATTAGCAGATATATGGCTGGAAAGATTAACGTTGGCGGTTCCTGTGCTTGCCCTCTTTCTGGTTTGAACCTATAGCCTGCAGTTTTCCTGGTCATGTTTCTGATCATACAAGCATGTAATTGGGGTCCTTCTCTTTCTACTATAAAAATAAATTAGAATTAAAAGAAATAAAATGTGCTATTTTTGTACTTCATGATACAGTCATAAAGAAGATAAAGATTAGAGTATGATGCTTGTTGTCCTCCCAAAGCTAACCAGACCCTGAACTTGGTATGTTGGAGGTTAGGTGTTTTATTCCAACAGATGAAAAGGTTGAACCTTGTTTAATTTAACTGGATTTAAATAACTTTTTTTTTTGTATTAGGGAATATTTTCAGAAAAACCTTTCTAACGAATTTAACAATTTCTGTCACTATATTATGGCCTGAGATCAGGAGAAACACATGCACAAATGAAGTGGTAGATTAAAAACCATCCAGAGGAAGTTTTTACAGGAACTTATTTCCTTATTAGGCTTTGAACACAAATCCACCTTTTGTCTCATCGGTGCCCACACGTACTACAGCTTGGAGCCGGTTTCTCTGTTGCTCAACAGGTGTGGGAAGCACACCTTCCCCATCTGGTGCTTTCATTGGATTATATACTGCGTGCATACAGAGTCACCATGGCTTCACATACAAACAGATGCTGTGGCCTCCTCCTGCAGGCACTGGCTGACTGTGTGTCACATTAATCATCCGGTGGTCCTGTCTGGCTCTAGCAGTGGCAGTGATGGCATGTCTGTAGTGTAGCACCTGAGGAACTGCTCCATCAGCCTTAACAACATTTAACCGCCTTTAGGGGACTTCTCGCATGACCTCAGCACCAGATGCAGGCTCGATATAGTGCAAAAATACGGAATGGATAATTTCTTGTATGTTGTCTTGATGTATTGGATGTTTTGAATCTCAGAGACCGATACAGGGGGCTGTAACTACTATTCATTTATCCTGACACTTGGAGAACAGTGTTGTATCACAGTCAGCAGCTTCTCTTAAAGGAGCAAAGTGATTTATAATGAATCACTATGAGCTTAGATTTCTAAGCAGATGAGCTGTGAATTGAATAACTGGTTATTTGTGATTATCACCCAAAGATTGACAATGTACATGTACAACATATTGCTGCATTTCTTATGGAGTAGCCAGTGAGGTTTAGGCTTCACCAGCATACCGCAGTGCTGCCTCTGCCCTTTAGAGCTCTCAGACTGGACTGTTCACATTAGCTGCAGTAAAACTGCTGTCCCAGTGAATGCAGCAGTGGAGGAGGAGGAGGAGGAGGAGGAGGAGGAAGCTAGTGTTGCACTATTGCACCCAGTCTGCATAGCTATCAGCTTGGATTTCTTTCCACCAGTGAAAAAAATCAAATGTACCCAAACTGATCAAGCCAGCAGTCTTTATCTATCTCTCAGCCCTACTGCACTGAAACCCAAAACCTGACTGCCTGCTTTTAGGCATGACTTCAACTTGCACCCTTGTGTTGCTGGGTACGCAAGCAAAAACGAAATCAGGTGGAATTATGTTCATCTGATACTTTATTGGCTGTAAGTTTTGGGTGCTTAAAAAGAAGCTATCAATACAAATGTGGACTTTTTCAGAACAGTGGAATTTATTTTCTTCTTCTTTTGAACCATCATTCATATTTAACTGTGGCATCTTAAATGTAGCAGTCCTGCTTTGAACACATTGAAGCACATTCAGATGTGAACTGAATGGTTTGGATGCTCTGTCCCTCACCTTGAAAAGACCCCATGTCCCCTGCTGGCATGGAGGCAGTTTTACTTTGTTTAACTGTCTATCAGTTGAGAGACAAGTTGCCAAAAGCATAACATTAACTGAATAGTCTTTGTTTCAGACTTTTTTACTTTAACTCCATTGCTTGTCACTCCACCCTTTACCTCTCTGGTGCTGGTAACCCATCTCATTGTTTTCTCTCTTTTTATGTGTTGTTTTTGAGATTTAGACATATGCTAATCTATAAGGAGTCCTTTTTTTCCCTTCTGGAGCCAAAGAAAGCTGTTGGTGCTTGACTGATGATCTGTGGCAGCCTCAGATTTCTGATCTTGTAGGTTTAATGGGGGAGAAACACAATAATCAGATTAGTGAGACAAAAGCGATCTGTTGCACTGTCAATTATTTAACCGGCATAGGTTGTCTAGAACAACAGGGGTATGGATCATAGAGGCTGAATTGCATTTAACTCAATGGTGATGTCCACCAACTCGATGGTTACCTGACAGGGTCCCTGACCTATGATTTCACTCTGGCATCTCCGTTATAATCTCTAAGCTAACTCGATTGTCTCTCAGGAAGGAGACATGATGTTGCAGTATCTGTTCTGGACATTTAGTCCGCTGACTTTTCTGATCACGAACACATTAGGATTATGGAATAATGGCTTTGTTTGAAGTAAATGTCAGTTAGAGATGATATTGATGTTCTCCTGCAAAATTCCTGCTGGAATAAATCCGGTCGTAAACCTTGCGCTTTATTGATCAATTACTATGTGAAGTCACACAGCCGATGATCGGGGTGCTGGCAGTGGACAGATCAAGATTAGTTACAGTGCAATGCCACAGCATTGATCAGATGCTGATCATTTAAGAAGGCACGTCTAGGTGAATAGGGTGACAGGAAGTGGGCTAGACATTCTGCTTCATTATTCTATGCATAAATATCTGTCCTTTTTTTGGCTGAGGTACAAACTCATTTATTTGAATATAGAGCCGTGACGTCTTTGCTTGCGCACAGCTGCATTGCAGCCACGTGAGCGTGCCTTTGCCAGGTGTGACGTGGGTGGGAGGTAAAGAGCAGGAGCAGGAAGGGCTTGTTTAAAAATGTTGATCGTTGAGCTTCCACACTGGAACGGGCCAGTATCGGGTAGACTTTGCTCAGGACTATTTATCCCTACTAAGTAGCAGTGTCCAGGGAAGAAGAAATGCGGCTCCATTTGTCCAGCTCCAACCAAAGCGTTACAGGTAACACCTGCTCTTTTAAAGTGTTGTACAGCTTTTTACAGAAGATTCCTTGGTTAATCGCTTGGTACGCTTCATTTTCATGTGTTGGCATGTCTGAGTCACTCTGGCAGTTTAGATGTCTTTAATATAGATTGTGCAACATTATTTTGCCTTTGGATTTTTATTAATTCTTTTGAGAATCAAGGTCAACTTTACTATTTTTATACCTTGTTTTTAGATTAGCATATGATTATTATGGCACCACCTATTCAAGCGTTTAAAAAAGTGCTTGCCTGTTCAAGAGTGTCTAGTTTCTCATTCTGGAACATATCGCTAATATAATATTCAAGGCAGGGATCTTTGGGATTCAAGGTAAGCAGCATGCATTGATTTGGACCGCATCAATAATCCAAAAAGCCTTGTCGGTGCAGTCCTTGTCCTCTCATATTTCTTTAATATTCAGCAATCTATTTGGCAACAATGAAGGACACTAGGACCAAACACAATGTGGGTGTCATTTTCTGCAACGTCCTTGTAGAGGAGCTAGCAGATCTGGTATCACAGTGAGTGCTGTGCTTAGTAGGATAGCCTGGCCTCCATTTCCAACGGCAGCACAGTTTGGACCAGCCATTCCTTACCCTAGCACTGAATTAAGCAAAAAACTTATTACTCAGTGTCTGTGTTCTCTGAGAATTAAGTTGTTCTGTCTTTTTCTGTCTGTAGCGCCAGCCAGCACCACAGCATCAGCCAAGACGTCTAGTCATATGATGCGTTGCAAAGAAGAAGAGAGGAGCTACTGCGTGAATGGGGGCGAGTGCTTAACTGTGAATGTCACACCTAACAGCACCAAACACCTCTGCAGGTAAGGTGGAAGGATGAAAAAACCAACACCCAACTAGTCTAAACTTTAGACTAGATTACATTTTGGTTGCATAATTTGGAATGTGGTTTTTCATATACAGTTATTATAGGGATGTCATTACTAATTTTACTTTAAAGTATTGACAAATAGGACTTTCCATGCTTTACATGCCATTTTTAGATCCCGCACAATGTAGAATCTGTTAGAAGTATCTGTTAGACACATGCAAATCACTGGGAAGTGCTGGCATTACCATGTTTTCCCCAAAAAAGCCCCACCAAGCAGCATTTTTTTTTTTTTTTTTTTTTTTTACTTTTTTTATCAGTTAAAGGTTATTGGCCATCTCAGCATTAGAGAGGATTTTAAACGGATCTATTGCACTTATAGTATATAAATGTACAATAGAGACACAATGCGCAGAGAATGTAGTCTCAGATTCTCAGACACTCTGCTAGTCCAGTGATCGAAGTGTGGATCCATCAGTATCATTAAGAAAAAGCTCTGATGGCATGGGAGGCTTAACAGTGCCAGAGAGACACTTTGGCTTGTGGCCTTCCAATACATAAGACTTTTAGTCCACTGAGAGACTGCATTTAATATTAAATACTTCAGTGACTAAGCAGAAAATCACTGCTGCTGTGTGTCTTTATTCTGCAAACACTGCAGGACAAAGCGGGCAAGAAGAACAGCAAGCCTGTCTTGGTCATTCATTTTCATCTCTCTCTCGCTCACCATGCCTTTATGTCTATACTGTACGGAAGCAGGGTGGCTTCCTGAGTCTCCTGGATTCAGACAGTGCTGAGATCTCAATAGTCTCATACACACGTCAGGAGGTGAACCCTGACACAGAGGATGTGTAATGAAAGGCACACGCAATGGTTGTGTCCCTGCAGCCAGCCATCTTGAAGTATTATCAGAAGCTTTTAAATCAAACATTTATTTCTCCTTCACTCTTAAATATTCATGTTGCAAATCCATGACTTATTATTCTAATATATTGTATATAATATTACAGACGTTATTTGTTCTCAGGCTTTCACAGCAGTCAATTACCATATTCTCTATCTTATTTCTTTCCTAGTTTCCCCAGTCTCTCTTTTCTACTCTCTGCCGAGAGACTCAGCTGTCCCAGCTGTTAAGACCCTGTAATAGGCACAGCTGGAAGAAGTCAGAGGCTGTGCCAGTCACGCTACTAGATTCCCTTTATCAGAGCTTTAGAAAGCCCGACTCTGTCATCAGAGAGCAGATGGCCTTCCAAAAAGCTCCGGTCTTGGCATCCAACTACACTTCTAATGCCCACCTAAACTTTAAACAAGACCACAGGCCAGGAAATGCAGTTATTCCCTTAAAAGCAGCCGTGTCCATTTTTGGACTATCAAATTATATCTCAAACGGAATTTTCTAAATGTTATAATGTAATTGCTATGTACTTTATCGTGCTTGCTGTTAGACATTATGTTCTTTGTTTAGTGTCGGTTTTTTTCGATATGCTCATCCCCTCTCACCCACCACCCCGCCCCCCTTTCTCAGGTGCCTTCCAGGATTCATAGGGATCCGCTGTGAAATCAAAGAACCTGTCAGAGTCTCAAACCAAGAACGTATGTGCAGCCACTGAACCTTCCCAAGCGCATGCTGCATAGCTGGTGTTTTATGCTTTTGTCTCTCCTCCTACCATTTCCCTAATCACAGTCTCCATAACTCATAACTGTCCATCTGTCCCCTCCATTAGATTTGGACAGGTGTGGAAATGTGTGTGGTACAGACCACTTTAAGCCACTAATCGCTGCTCTGGCTCATTTGAAGCCAGCATCAAAACAGGCTACTGCCATCTCCATTGGAGGACATTTGGACCAGTTGCTGATGCAGTTTTGTTCGCATGGTGATGATACTGCATTCTGATTTGTTGAATCCTCCTTCAGTTGTGTGATTTATTTATTTGGGTTATTTATTTATTTATTTGTTTATTTATTTATTTTTGGAAAGATTCAATCGCTTAGAAGTTAAAATCGCCCAATCAAGCCTTTACTTTGGGACTGTGATTTGGCCAATAGTTGGGAAGAGTGTGTTTCAACAAACATTGTCAATGTTTGTAACACATTTTGCAGAGAACACCAGAAATGCACATGGGCACGGGGAGAACTTTTGGGTATCCACTCACTTCCTCTCTCTCTTCTCTCTTCTCTCTTCTCTCTATGACTTTTTTGTTTCCCTCTCAGGTGCCCAAATGAGTTTACTGGTGATCGCTGCCAAAACTACGTAATGGCCAGCTTCTACAGTACGTCTATTTCCTTTTCCTGTCTGCGCTTGGATTGAAGCATGCTCAATCAACGCTATTTCCTATTGCTTTTTTTGTTTTTCCTAGTAGACAGTTCAGAGTGTTTTCTGTGCTGTTTTGGGGTTCTGTTGTACGTCCTGTACCATACCTACTCCTCGCATGTTTAACATTTTTTAACCTAGTTTTGTTATGCTGGAATATTAACCTGAATATGGAGGCAGTGGATAGATACATTTATTCAATTTGCAAAGAGGTGAACTAAAGATTTTGTTATATTTCATCAGAGATGTCCACAGCCTTCCCAGAGATGTAAAAGGAGTAAAGCCTGCTCTACTCTTCAATAGAAATCAGTTGGAATTTCTATAAAAGAATCAGACAGGAGTGTTTTGTGGCAATTTATACAATATAGGTTTAGACAAAAAAGTTAAATCACAAATCATCAGTTCTGAAGAGCCAACTTATGGCCAGGTGAACAGCAGCTAAGCCCTTGCACCAAAACTATACAGGATTTTATTAATATAATCTAAGGATTAGATGATTTTGTCTTTTTTCATTTGAGATTGAGTATTAAACTTGCCTGAACTTGAACCACAAATAAGAAGATAATCTTTAAAAGTCACCTTATTTTCTGATGAGAAGAAAAAACTGCTTTAAAGGCTTTTTTTTAGATATACCAACATATACCAGAACATATCCCTCAAAGCTGACTCTTTAAAAGTCTGAAGCAGCATACTACTGGCCTCACACTTTTTTTTTTACATCTTTTGAGCTTGAGCTAAAATATAAATTTTCTGGATAGAAACAGACTGTAATGATTTTCCAGATAACCAGAACCAGCAGTGCAGTAGGACTAGTGGGTGCTAAAGAAGCTTAAATCAATATTAATTGCCACACTGTTCTTGTTGACCATAGCACCTGCAGCAGTTTATATTTTGGGTTGGCAATTATTATATGGCCGCCCTTTATGTATTGCCAAAGCATTGCTTCCCTGCTTCAAGTCATTCTGAATGTGTTATTGAGGTCATGAAGGAGGCGCATCTGCTGCACTAGCAGTGATTTACGACTGTTTGCGCAGCAAATAGCTAGTTTAGCTTAGCACCTTGAATTACAATCCTTGGCACAGAAGTAGATCTTCATCATTAAGCAACCATTGAGCTATCGCTCTCATTGGAAAAAAAAACGAGTTCAGTTCTCACATAACTTTAGGCAGATTTTGATTAAAATTGTGATCCATGTCTCCTGCTGGAGATAAATTAAAAAAAGATTCAGGCAACGAACAGATTATTGTTTTGTTTTTAGATGTCACTCAGCCTGGGACTCAAATATGAAGTTTTAATAACAATAAACACATTTTACCTCTTTCCATAACGAAAACTGAAACCAAATCCTCCCAGCAAGTACTTTATGTAACCTTGTACACATGCTCATTTGGTAATTATCTAAGCAGACAATCATTTGACAGAAGAGCTGTGCATAAAATCGTGAGGATTCAAATCAAGGGCTTTAGATAATGTTCACACCTATCATCAGTGAAGAAACATGTATACTCATCGACTTTGACCGTGACAACATTTTTGGTGCCGGACACGCTAGTTTAAACATTTCAGAAACTTTTCACACACAACTTTTCAGCAGCAGCTCTAAAGGTAAAAACACCATCTTGGTGTGAAAGGTCTGAGGACATGGTAAGACTGGTTCGAGCTGGCAGGAAGTTCATATTAACTCAAATAGCAGAAAAGCTTTCCAGAATGCACAGGACATCAAAACTTGAGGTGGATGAACTACAACAGCAGAAGACCATATCAGGTGTTACTTCCACTAAGAGAAATCTGAGGCTAAATCAGGCACATACTCACCGAAACAGGGACAGAGACAGCTGAGAAAGAGGAAAAGATCAGGCGAATGGTTTCGGGTTTTCAAATGTACAGTTTCATTGAGTCTGTGCTTCTGCGTGATTGTCTGATTTGATAATTGCATGACTGAACAGCTGTACAGATCTTCTACTAAGGTGTATTTCTTCATACATGACGAGGATGCATACGTGTTGTAGGGTCTGTATGTTTATCTTAACATGTATGAATAGCATGGCTGTGAAAACAGTGAAAGCTTTTGGTTTTAATTTTAATGTGCCTTATGGTTTCATCTCACTCAATGGTATAAATACTGTACTTGAGTGAAAGATGCATGTCCCTAACAGCATGAAAGACATGTGGTGGTGTTACCAATGGAATAACACAGGATTTGCTCCTGTTTCAAAGACTAGGGCCAATCTGTGTCACGATGCAAGCACAGTGATGTTTGCATGTGCATGCTATTTTAACCAACTTATGACAGTCAGCCATGAAATGTATTGGAAACAGTCATTAATACAATTGAATTGCTGGACAATGTATTGTTTCAGATGAAAGATGCTCAGGCGCGTGGGTTCTAGTAACTTAGTACTTTGCAGTTGTCTAAATATTTGCTTAGCCAGGTGATCATTACAACATTATCACTCAAATCTCCAACCAACTGTACTTTCTTTCTTTTTGTCATCTTTTCTGCCTCGGCAGAACATCATGGGATTGAATTTATGGGTATGAACTGTTCCTTCCTTCTAGTTTGCAGACTTGTAGGACTAGTAGCTTGAGCCTTTTTCCTTCAACTCTAGCCAGTTTGCTTTTGCTATTGAAGGGATCATACAGCCATAACAGATGTGATTTTGCTCCACATTGCATTATTGTGATAATTCTTTGCACAACAGTACAGTTGCTCAAAGAATGAGGATTTTTAAATCCCAATCTCTTAGAACAGTCAATATTAAAGCTTAAATTCTGCATCACTGCCTCAGTGCTTGAGAGTGTTTGATTCGCAGGGTGCATCAGCACACGCAGCCTGAATGGCAGTAAAGGATCCTCAATTATTCATGTAAAGCTCTGACATGTTCTGTTCAAGACACACACACACACACACACACACACACAGCCCTCTAGTATTAGATGAATTGCTCTGTGGTTATGCTGTATGTGCAGATCCCTTCAGTCTTTGCTTTGCTCTCTTCCTCTGCATCCCTCCAGTCTTTGCATGTTGGAAAATATGCTGAACATCTTCCTCCCGTCTTTCTTTTTTCTCCTCTTCATTCTTTCCTCAGCCCATCTCATCCTGCAACTTTTTTCTTTTTCTCTTTTTTTGTTCCTGTAATTAGTCTTCTACGCTTTCAACAAAATACCTGCATTTTTTTTTCTAGACGTAGTAATGGCAGTTGTGTAATGTGCCCGTTTGAGAGGATGTTTACTACCAATAAACTGAACTAATAAATTGTTAACCAGAAGTCTTTGAGTTTAGACAACAGCAATTGCTCACAGGGCATCAAACATTGAATATTTCAAACCCTCTGTTGATTTTATTGATATGAAGACAGAATTTATGGCTCTTTCACACACTGTAGGATTTGAATCATGTAGCATAAGACAATATCATTTTACAAGCCTGCCACAGACCCTGTGACCAAGTGCTGCTGCTCTTTTAGTCCTGTTTCCTAAAGCCTTGTGTTTGTGAAAAACTGGAGCATTTGCAAGCCAAAGCAGTGTATGACCAAGAAAAAGTCACATTTACTAATCACTGCTGCTTCGGTTCTGCAGAAGCTACAGTACAAAGTATTTCACATACTCGAGTTCTTATTGAAAACAACCCTCAAGTTCTTAATCTATAAACAGCATAATTAACCCAAATATACACATGTAAGTAATGTGTTAACTATGCCCGAACTACTGGGAATTCTTCGGAATGCATTTCACAGGATGTATTTGACACAGTGACTTTCAAACCCACTTTTAATGAACACCATTGTATTTGGCAAAACTGCATCCTGAGATAAATTTGCATTCCCAACTCTACTAATCAAAAAAAAAAAAAAAAAATCTATCTGTTTATTCGTGAGATTTCTGCAAATAGAATTTTATAACATTAATTCATTTGCACAAATCCGCAATGTTAAATACAACCTTTTTTTAAAATGATGTTATTGTGGGGTTGTAAAAAAAAAAATCTTTGTCCTCTTTTCCAGAAGCTGAGGAGCTGTATCAGAAACGCATATTAACAATAACAGGCATCTGCATTGCTCTCCTAGTTGTTGGCATCATGTGTGTGGTGGCCTACTGCAAAACAAAGTAATTCAGTTTGCCATCGATATTTAAATGTTGGCTTCGTGTGTATTTTATCAATGATTCATATATTGAAATGTGACACACTGAGATGTTTTAATCAGATATGTGTTTGTTCGTTGAGCAGGAAACAGAGGCAAAAGCTGCATGATCGCTTGAGGCAGAGTTTACGAAAGCGAAATGCCATGGCTGACATAGGCAATGGCTCACAGTACCCCCAAAACCTCCAGCAACCACCGCAAAGCCTGCAGCTTGTTAATGTAAGTGCTTTCACCATTTAAAACGAGATAAAGCCTTAATTACATCTAGTCAGTATGACCACCAAAATGACCACAGTGTAGCAAGAAAGTGAACATTATGGTCCATTACTTTAAGTAAAACACAAATACAAGATGGATACAAACAGTCCTGTATCTGAAATCTGTACTAACATTAAAGCATACAGTATGTGCTCACGTTCTGTTGATTTCTTCTGATTTCAGCAGTACTCATCGAAAAATGCCGTCCCTGCTCAGCACGTGATCGAGAAGGAAACAGAAACTTCATTTACCCTGAACCAGTGCACATCGCCGACTCAGCCTTCCACTGCCGTTACCGCTAGCCTCAGTCAGGGGTACAGTGTCCACTTCCTTTCTGAGAGTGTAAACAGACCAGAGACTGAATAACAGAGCTTTATACTAAACTGTAGAATGGGAAAAATATTGGGCTCTTGGATGTTAATTAGTATGAACAATGCTGATTGCTTTCCATCAGAAGTAAGGCAATAAGGCAGGTTGTGTAATAGAATCGTATCGTAAGAGCTAATCAGCATCAGTTTTTGTCTTTGAAATGAAAAATAATTGCACGAGTGTAGATTTTATTTTTTTCCTTCTCTGTTGTACCATTAGTTTAACAAAAGCTTAATATTATATATTAAACTTACTGTCTTTTGTACAAGCTCGGTTAGATAAGCTTGCTTGTCAGTGGTAGTCCTTTTGATTGTTTTTCTCTGTGTCAATATAGTTGGAGTAATAAAAAGCCAGAGAATGTGGTGTGTGACACTCGTGCGATCTCTGGGGTACAAAACAGCCGAAATGGCACTCCGAGCCACCGCGGACGTCTAAATGCCACCGGAGGAGCCCGAGATGTCAAAAACTCCAGAGAAACAACGGATTCCTACAAAGACTCTCCATATAGTGAGAGGTAAAGTCAGCTCTACACTCCTTACCCAAATGTGGCTCCTTACTGTATGTTAATGATAATGTTAATGTAACTTCACAGTATTTTTTCAGCCAGCAATATGTTATTCATACAATTGAAATTCATCCTCTTTATGTAAGGTTTGTTTCGACCGTGACAACACCGACACGCCTCTCGCCTGTGAAGTTGCTTTCCCCAGCAACACCCTCCTCCCCTCCCTCTGAAATGTCAGCACCTCTCCCCAGCCTGGCAACCTCTATCCCTTCCATGGCGACAAGTCCATTGGGTGAGGAGGAACGCCCTTTGCTGTTCCTTACGCCCCCACGGCTAAGAGAGAAATCAGAGGCCACCCGAGCCCAGCAGCTCCGCAACTCGGCCCACTACAACCATGGCCTGGATGAGATGAGCCCTCCAGCCAGCCCGCTGCACATCCAGGAGGACGAGCAGCATGAGAGCATGCAGGAGGACCTCTCTGTTCCCTGTGAACAACCCACAACTGCTGCTGATAGCCCCACAGCCATGCACAACTCTAAAAGAACAAAAGCCGGATCTCAGAACAGTCAGGATGAGCAGAGTGGAAGCAGCTCTGAAAGCAGCAGCTCAGAAAGTGAGGCAGAGGAAGAGCGCATGGCCGAGAACACACCGTTCCTTATACAGAACGCTGCGGTTGCGGGCATGACTGTGCTTGGGCTGGAGCTGGTAGAGAGCAGCAGGACTAACGCCGCACTGCGCCTCTCCCCACAAGATGATCTACAGAGCAGACTAGCCAGCGTAATGGCTAACCAAGATCCAATTGCTGTGTAAAAGTGAACATACCATAGAAAAAAGTAAAAGGATACTTGTAAGATACTAAGAGTAAACACTAAACATTTATTTTCTATAAATTAAGTATTTGAGGGAAATAAAAAATAACTTTTATTTTAGTTATGTAGTGCAAAAATCTTTTATAAATTAAATGTGTATATAATGTGTTTGCTTCTTGAAAAAAGTGCCATTTGTTATATATATATATATATGTATGTATATATGGTCTCAGTATTTCAAAGGCAGAAACAATATCAATGGTGCCTTTAATTTCAGCATGGAGAACTAAAGGAAACTGTGTAATGACACTGAGCTACATATTCATGACCTTGAGCCAGCATCCAGCACTGCTGCAATCCACAATCGGCTGAAGAAGTTTAAAAATCCATAAGAATAATATAAAATAAAGAAATAAAAAAATGAAAAACAGTAAAAATGAATCTCAAAGTATAAAATTGAGTTACTGTTCATTACTGTTCCTTCTTTCTCAGCTGGTAAGAAGGTTATTAAAGCTTAGCACTAGAAATCTGAGTTATCATTGGGCATGTGAAAGCTATGAGTCCAGCCAGTTGAATTTGTCTAGTTTGCCTGTTACTGAATGAATATATGGCTCACTACGTCAATAATTCAACACATCCGTTGGCTTCACAGTAATGCATTGTGGGGAAGGTACAGCACCAATATAAGACCTGGTCTACACAGTGTACAGTAAACACCAGGAAATGTAAGCATTCGCCCATCAATATTCTTGTACAATGTTATATTATTTCCAAAGTGTCTGTTGTGTTATTTCATTTGACAGAGGTGATCACTTGTGTAACAGGTTCACTCGCTTAACTGTATTTTGCAGCGTAAAAAAAATGATGCCAGACAAAAAAAAAAACACATCTGAGTGGCAAACACAGACACTAACTTATTATGAAGCTGAATGGTGAACAAAAAATGCCTCTGAATACTACTTCACTTTATAAATCTCTGTATTGTACCTGTAGTGTGTCAGAAGCCAGAAAGTCTTAAATAATACCGGTTCAAATTACAGCTTAATTTTTTTCACTTTAACAAAAATGCCCTAAATCAAGTCTTTGTGTTTGCGTAAGAATTTGTTTGAGAACTGGGGAAAAGAATGCTTAATACTTTCTGCAGAATTTCATACCAATACCTTTTTTTTTTTGTTCCTGAGATGATCAGAAACAGCCATCACAGAATCTGGCCCATTTACATTCTTCATTTTATAGTATTTATTTTGTCTGTTATTTATTTATTTATTTATTTATTACTTTGGCCTTCTATAGTCAGTCAAATATAGTCTATATTTTAATAGTACTGAAAATATACGCTTAAATATACAGTATGTATGTATATATATATATATATATATATATATATATATATATATATATATATATATATATATATATATATATATATAAATAGATATAAATAATCAGTATATGTAAGACTGGATTCACTTTTTCACCATTCCATTATATTCCCACATGTTTTTGTTTTTTGTTTTTTTTTTTCATGTTGGAGGCCTAGTGTAAAAATGCAATATGAATAAATTTGCAGCTGATTATATTCTCAGTGTACGGTTATATTATCTTAAAACTTTAAACCAGAGAGAGCCTCTTGAAAATACCCCATGATGCATTGCTTTCAAACCAAGGAGTGTCTGTCAGATGCACCTGTCTGTAAATAAGCCTCCAACAGCTTGGTTTCTTTAGTTTACGCAAGATGAGTAATTACGACAAGGTTTGTGTTTTTTGGTCCACTTCCTTAACAACATGTATCTATCTCACCACTGATATTTTGTGACATGACCGTAACTAATTATACACAAAATCTTTATTGTTTAATTTAATTTATATTATAACTTTTTTTTCCTTTCAGAGGACAGACTGTCTGTTCATTTATTTCTTTTTCGTATACATGACATGTAAACTGATATGTTAAATCTTACTGGGTCTCTGTGTCAGCGTGGCCGATTTTGACCGCACTGTGCAAACTACATTACAAATGCAAGAGAAACACAAAATAAACCATAGTCAAGATAACTGCATGAACACACAAAATGACAATTGCTGGCATGTAATTGCACTAAATGTGCATGATCACAGATGTCAATCAAAGCCATTGCAGTAGTCACAGACTTGCAGGTCTCGCTACTCTTCTACGTTTCATTAAAGAACTCTCCATGTTCATCTAATATTGTGTGAAATACTAAACATACTGTGTGGTTTGAAATGTTTGCAGCTGCTTCTTTTAATTAGATCCTTCATTCAAAATTCGATGAAATTAGGATTGGCTTGTTGAATATTTCTTAAATCATATATAAAGTTTACAGCATGCATAGTATAAACAATCCTGTATGACACGTATGGTGTCAAAATGCCTAATTAAGGAAACCCACCGGTTTCATTTTTACTTTAAGGTATTCAGACCCTCCATATCCACAGTGTTCTCATTGTTCTCTGTACAGAGAAATCTTTAGTGTATTGACGTCTGAAGTTGCCTGAAAGAGTTTCACTGGTGTCATCAACATGTCCAGACATGTACTTTGCTGCAGTTCTAGTGCTGTTGGTATTTCAACATTCCTGCTGTTCTCTCCACCTTAAGTAATCACTGAATACCTTGACCCACTTGGTTATCATCTGTCGGATGCATTATTCAGCTACACTTTGAATTACTTTCATGACAAAGCACACACAAGTCCAATTACACTGTGATTCTGTTCAAGCTCCAGGTTGGAAAGGTTGAAAAGTACCATACTGTATAGGGCAAAATGTTGGACAGTCGTTGGCTTTAAGCAAAGCCACATGTTGCCCACAAACAAAGGGTGAGTATCAAGCTGAATCAGTGATCGGCAAAACCCATGTTGCGCAGAATTTCCAGTTTGGCCAAGCCACATTTTGGGCTGAACTGTCAGTTGAACAAACCATATAGTAGGTTTAATTATATGTCTGGGACTTCACATTGTTGGTCTGAACACTTGTAGCTAGATACTATTGTGTGCTGAGTCTTCCATTTATTTAACAGCTAGTGCACTTTTCACATGCACTGGTTTCACTTGGATTAATGTGTTCATGTAGTATATGAGAAATTAAATTTAGTAAAGCAGATCATCAGACCATCAGGTGAACTGAACCAGAGTTGCACGTGCCTACTCAATCTGCCCCTGGCGGTGCTGTTACTGGCTTCACTGACTTTTATGGCGTGTAGTATGTTGTTAAGTTTTTTAATTGTCCTGGAATTGAAAGATCCAAAAAAAAAATACTGTGTCCAAACAGGGACACTTGACATTGTACAAGATGTGGGTGAGTGTAAATAGTCGACCTGAAATCATTGAAGACTACCTGCTCAGTGGACTTGTTCGTTAACACACTGTGCACATCCAGCCATTCAGTTTATCAGCCTCATGTCAACGTGCTGTATGAGATCAAACATTGGCCTTTGTTTATTCCACCTGCATTGCTCACAAGTGTAGAGATAAGCCTGATATACAGTTTTTCCACCAATACAAAAAAGCGCTTGAGCACAATAGACCACAATAAATAATTTAAACTCTAGACTGAAACTAGACTTGAAAATAACATCCTAGGTATAGTATCCGCAGTAGCATATAATACTATTTAATACTAACAGCAGACTTAATAATAATAATAATAATAATAATAATAATAATAATAATAATAATAATAATAATAATAATAATGATCATTATTATTATATTTCAGTACAACATGAAAGACAGATCTGCTAATGTGAGAATTGTAGTGATAATAAGTCAGTCACTAAGTGTGACTTGGCAGTTACTATCACTCAGAAAAAAAGATCAGGATAGGGATGAAATTCCATGCTGTCCAGAAACAAATATAATCAAGACACCTATAAATCTCCACTCCTGTTTTCAGTTTTAAGTTTACTGAAGCAAATCTTGCCTTTAGGTTGTGCTGCATGTTAAGGATTGTCTCTGTAAGAACAAACAGTATATTTTTTTGGTTACAGAGCCACATGTTAATGTGTGATTTATAAATTTCTCCATAGATACAGTATATGGACCTGGTGTGTCCACCTTGAAAGATTTCTTCACAATCCTATTAATGCACATTGTAGGAAATTATGTGCGTTGTATTACATAACAACACAACAGTTTATATAGCAACCATGTTAAAGGTCTTGCACAATAGTTAACTCATGGTATGAATAAAATTACGCTTGTTCACATAATCCAGTGCAGGTAATGATAAAATCACACTGACAATATGATTACTAAAAATTATGAAGCAATTGCATGAAAATACAAACCTCAAGTCTACATTTATTTTCACTAATTTTTTATTTTTTATTTTTACCAACAGATATTTGAGGTTTACAGACTCAAAAAGCTGCATATATTATGTATTATACCATTACTGACTCTCGGGTGCTGAAAGGTTTTCACTGCAAGTTTGTTGAAAAGATTCATCCATTAAGATGTCTTCACTTTGACGGTGGTCCAGATATGTCAGCACTGGTACGTTTCGGGATCTGATTAAAAGTTGACAAGCTGCTGGAGGAAATAGAGGAACTGATAGAGGAACATTAAACCTAAATACAGAGCCGAAATATAGATAGGACATTAAGTGCCAGATTGGTCTGTTCTTGAATACTGTTCAGAGCCTGAGAAACTGTTTGATACTTTCTCCAGGGTAAAATCATTTTTCATACTCCACAGTGAAAGAAGCAGAACATGAAATTGTACAATGCCAGGGAAAGGAAATATAAATGACTGTTTTGTTCACTCCGCTCCAGTTCAAAGCTCAAGTTGGCACAAGCTTCTGTGGTACAACATTTTCCTTTCCTCTGCTCTGTAATTGACCTTTCCTGATCCTGTGATACACTGTATTAGACATGGACCAACAGTGAACTAAGAACGAAGAACTAAACCGAGATCTGAGGACCAGCAGCTGTTTGCCTGCCATTTGACAGAGATCATGTATTTTAGGCAATGTGCAACGATAAAAGACTGTGACAAGTGTTCGTATGCTATGTGTTGAAAAGGTTTATTAGAAATTATACCATTTTTTTATATAGCGAGAATAGGAAAACACAGAAATCCAGCCAAACCTTGTTTAAAGCCAATGGTTCCATAAAGCTCATAAGTGCTGAAAACCTGGAGAGAGCTGAAGCCCAAATTACTGAATAGCCCATAAATCATAGTAACAAAGAAATAAAATAACAACCTGAAACTGACAAATTACAATTGTCATATAGAAATGTTGAGTTGGTCGATCCAGAGATTCTAACTAAAAGACCTGGCAAGATTATATTTTTTCTTACAATGAGATTATATTTTTTGCTACACTTAAATATAGACATAAATATAGACTTAATATAATACAAACAGATATTTAAAACATTTAGTCACCGAGACTTTAGCTCTAATCCTTTTGTAAAATGCTGCTTGCAGTTACAATAGCATGCAATCAAAGAGTGTGGTGGAAAAGTCTATGAGAGTTTGTGTAGTTCTACTTTCTCACAAAGCCATCTCATTTTCTGCCCAGATTCTAATTCATTTACAAAACATCCATACATGAGCATATACTATACATCTGACCCAAAAGATCTGAGCGAAACAAGAAAACAGATGCCTTAAAAACAAGAGAGTTTTATTCACTAATTAATTACAGTGCTAGAGGAAACTTAAAACAATACAGGGATGTTTTATCAATTAATCTACTGTTAATTACAGTATAGAGTGTTAATTACAATAGAGTGTATAATTATAGAGTGTTAATTACAAAATAACCATTGCCATTTAGTCTAAATTGGAGTCAAGACATCATACATAAACACTGAAAACACAACTATCTACAGGGTGTGAATCAGAAGGGAATCGGTTTTACTAGTATAATTATCACAAAATAATATATTAGCTTTTATTTATTTTTTAGCTCAACAAATCTGTCTAGTACGAATAAAACAATCTTCTAGTGTTTTTGTTTTTTTTTTTGCTGGTAGAATCTGAACAAGTATGTCTTGGCTTCCATCCCTTAAGTAAAAGAAAGATATCCATAAAGAACGTCTTCACTTAATCAAGCACAAATAGCTGTACTCAGTAAACAGTACCACATCTCTCAAGCATTGTTGTATAAAGGTTTTCTTACACCCTGGTCTACATGTACTTGTATTTTTCAGTGGAAACTATGAAGCACTTTTATACTCTTCAATAGAGACTATTAAGCACTAGAAAACCGTGTTTATTAAATTGTATGAATGTAAAAAGGAAGCGAACATAGATAAAGCTATCATCAGCACGGATCACTGATGTGTTTTTCATCAGAGTGCACATGGTCTTACTACTTTCTAGACATTTGTTTCAGCTGAAATACAGCATTTAATTTACTTGGTAGAACCCAGAACACTCCTAAATGTGGCGTGTATAACATTTCTATCGATATTTAATCATTTATGTTGAAACAGTTAACAAGAAACTGCTTGTTTCTACATGTCTTTTCTGACCTAATATTTCCAGCTAACCACTGTGGCAATCACAAAAGGAGTGAGTAACCCTCTTGGTTTCTACAGAAACAATTCCCAACTGAAAACTCCTCTATTAAAACTACCAAGCTTGGACACTCGGATGGTGGCCAAGGCTTTGCTGGTGTTCTGACCTCTTAATTGGAGTGAGCCAGCAGTCCTCAGGAGCCCAATGAAACTGCTCATCACTCTTATTGCTCCAGCTGTTGTAGCGTTGCAGGGGAAACTCCACCGGAAGCCTGGGTAGCACCAAAAGATATATGATCTGACATCAAGCATGGCCTCTTGAAGCCTTAAGCATGCAGAGGGAGTAGCACACTACACTACATTTGACCATATGGTGTCATGGAATGCTTCATATGTTTGAATAAGGTGGTGCAAAAATACATCACCATTGGAAAGGCTGAGGTGTCACAGACACTGATTCTATTAGTGTTACACTCTCATCGACTCTTGAATTTAATGTTTGTAAATTGATCATGTTTTGACCATTTGCTTTATTGGCACATGGAAATTCAAACTTGTCCTGAATGATGTGTGTCACTAATTGTCCAAAAGCCTTTTTGTTGTTATTGTTGTTGTTTTGTTTTCTTTTTTGTTTGTTTTTTTTTTTTGAAAAGGTCAGCTCTTGATTTCTAAAAGCATGTTATGGTCTAACGAATGGAACCGCATTAATGCCAGATTCATGAACATTATATCATGCGATACAGAGATGCATATTGTACTTTGATTAATAATAACTCAAAACTGCAGGGTGTCTCAAAACTTTGTGATTACAAAGAAAGGGTAATTATGTACATGATATTTCAAAAATCAGCTTGTATTTGGTATAAAAGTGTAAAATATGTAAAAAAAAAAAAAAAACAACAAAGACTTTTGGAACACCTCATGGACGCAAAGATTGTGTGTGGTGTTTATTCAAATAAATGTTCTATAAAGGCATTGGGGTGTAAAAACATAACTAAAATGATGATCCACTAAAATATCTTTTTGAAACAGATTTAATACCAAAACCAATTATACCAATGTTATTGCATGTCATGTGAAAAATCCATGGTCTTATCCGAACTAACGATCCAGTCAAGGTACTTGTTCACCCTTCCTAACTGTCTGCTACTGTATGTGAGTGAAATACCATAATGAGCAAAAAAGCATGAGATTACCGGCATCACAATATACTGAAACATTTTACTATTAATTTCTGTCTCATTTTGTTGTTCAGTGTATATGAATGAAGATTAAGCTCGTACAGTAGAAGCTTTACAGTCTTTCTTTATCTTACTGAAATAACATTGTTGCACGACGGACATACAAAAAGTCCGTTAATAAAAGAAACGGACAATTTGAGTTTATTACAGAACGCAATTTATTTGGATTTTGTTAAGCTGACTCTAGAGACACGTCTCTCTTCAAATAAACATTACAGTGATGGGAAAACAAACTACTACCACGTCTCAGAAAGTCTTGCGCTGCTTTTATACTCATGTCTCACAATGAATAGATCAGGACTGACTATACACCCTTACTTAGAGCCGAACTTAAGTTGTATTTGTGTAGAACTGGCTGCAGTATTTTGTTCCTGTTTTGTACATTTTATTTTACAATTTTTTAATTACCTTCAAAAAAGGACATATATTTATTGAATCTGTGACTCATCCATTCACGCTTGAAACACGGTTTACTGGGCCCTCCATGAGTCGTCCATTATATGAAAAACTGCATTCTATTTGTGTTTCACAACATTCTCCCAATCCTGACATTTAGAGCACATTCACCTCAGTGACACCTCTATGACATTTGATATATCCCACATATTCATTCACATGTTTTCAGGATGTTGCCTCATACAGTACAGATTTCCTGAAGAACACAGAAAGAAGAAACATAATTCCCCTTGTGATAAAATAATGATTACCACATTGATTTTCACTTTAGATTTTCAGTCCTGTTTCACAAATTCTAGATTATTTTACAAATTATTAATAATGATTTAATAATGCAATAATAATGACTTGAAGCATGGATGCTAGTTCTGGAACTGTACGTTTAAACCTGTTAACCCTGTTAAGAAAACTTTCTGTTTAAAAAGGAATTTTTAGATGCATTATTTTTTAGATTCACTGTTAACATTTTATTATAAATAATTATGTGGATGAAATGTATAAGAATAATGTAAATAATACAACAGTATTTTCATTAATGATGTTACGCTGTTCAGTTTTGGCCCTTATACATCTTATTCACAATCACTAGAATTGCATTACTTTATTTGTAGTAAATAAACTGTCAAAATATTACTGAGAGTTACACATATTAGTATTGTTAATGTAATATCTGTGTAAAAACTGTGTTACAGTGAATTTTAGCACCTTGATTTTACACTGTGGGTCAATGAGTACAAAATATATACATCCAATGTGCACCGTATATCTCAGTGGGATTGTGTGCTACCAGATTAAATAAACAACAAAAACATCTGTTTAGTTTTCTCATGCCGTACAAGGTTGCATTTTATGTTTAAGCAATTACAGCTGCAGGAACCCTTTTATATTGATTTAAAGGTCATTGTCATGAAATTTGTTTAAATTAATCCACTAAAAGATTTTCACTTTTGTAAAACTGAATTGAAATGCCTCATTTATTATTGTATAGAAGTACTACGTTTGATGTTTAAAGCAATGTAATTAGCCTTCCCCCCAAACCCCCACTCCCCCCCCCCCCAACACACACACACACACACACACACACACACACACACTCAGGGTGTCAAAGGAAGTTTCCCTATCATAGAGCACAGCATTAGTCCTGGGGATTTATGCTGAACATATCATAATGTATTACTGCTCTTAGGATAGACGACAGTTTTGTGAGGCATGTTTTCCACACACACTTATTGTTGTACTTATCACAAGCATAGCAATTTCCGTTACAGCTGCTAATTGTGGTAATTGCACTATTTCACACACTCTTCCACTGAACATCACCTTCTTTGGAGCATCGCAAATGAAACCTTAACAAGGTGTTAATTATGAATAAAAGAACTAAGCTGTAATTTTAAAAAAACTGATATACACATTTTAGGAGTATATTTACCATTTATAACAATTTATAATTTATCATTTATAGGAGTATATTACATTTTATTATTTCAAATGATTTTTATACAGTCCTGCTCACCATTATTGGCACCCATGAAGTTTATGTACATATTGTGGAATATCTACTGAAGGAAATTTATCAAGTGAAACAACATATTACTAAAGATAGCTTGTGTTTGATACAAAACAGCAAATGATAAAGAACATTTAAAAAGATAAACATTATGAGGAAAACATAGAAAAACATAATGCTTGCCGTGTCAATGTATTGGCACCCTTTGCTGCAAATCAGTATGGAAACCCAAGTTGGCTCACCTGTTGCAAATCACAAATAAGGATCACCTGTGATCAATTGCCTCCACCCATGTGACATGAATTAGCCAATGAATGATCATTTTGGTGTTTTAAAAAGCCACCTGTTATTCCCTCTTCATGTGTGACAATGGTAAAGACAAAGGAGCTGTCTGAGGACAGCAGAAATGTTATTATTTGCAAGCACAAGACCGCCAAAGGGTATAAGGCCAACTCCAAAGACCTTGGTATCCCTGTTTCAATGGTGCATAATGTTATTAAGAAGTTTTCCAGGCATGGAACTGTCAAGAACCTCCCTGGACATGGGGGGAAGAGAGAAATTGATGACAGAAGTCTTCGAATGTTGGTGTGAATGGTGGAAAAACACCACGTCAAACATCTAAAGACCTGAAGACCAACCTGGAGCAGTCTGGTGTAATTGTTTCAACAAGTACCATATGCCGCACATTAAACAAAGTGGGGCTTTATGGGCGGAGGCCAAGGAAGACCCCATTGCTTTTCTCTTTGCGAAAGAGACCCTGGAAAAACCTCAAGCCTTCTGGGACAATGTTTTATGTACAGATAAAACAAAAGTGGAGTTTTTGGTAATGCACACAAACAGTATGTTTACAGACGACGCAATGAAGCCTTTAAGGAAAAGAACACCATACCAACAGTCAAGCATGGTGGAGGATCCATAATGCTGTGGGGCTGCTTTGCTGCATCTGGTACTGGAGGCCTTGACCGTATCACAGGCATCATGAAATCAGAAGATTATCAAGCAATTCTAGAGCAAAATGTCTTGCCCAATGTAAGGAAACTTGGTTTGAGGCGAATAAATAAATAAAAAAGCGAGGGAAGCTAGTTAGCATACAGTATGTATTACCTAGATCTTAGATTCTACGAGCATTACCTAGATCTTAGATTCTTAATCTGTTTCGTCAATATAAAACAAATAAAATAACAAAACAAGAAGCGGTTTCTTTTTTAAATAGCAAGTTTCTGTTCCTTCTTTAAGAAAATGTTTTTGGTGCCTCTTTCATGAGAGTAACTTTAACGATCATGCGGATTGTGCTGTATTGTTATATCAGTCTGTGTTACTGTAGATATACTGAAAGCTGCTATGACACAGTACTAATCACCACTTCTAACAATATCACAGCAACAAACTGTAAAACATGTTTATCTGGTGTTTAATTGTACAGATTACAGATTTTTTTTTTAGTCTTTCAGAGCACATTGTGTAGGCGTAACTAGCACTCGACTGTCCAGAGCTATTACTGCCTGCCTATTACTACTCCCTGTCATTCTAATCAGAGAGCGAGGAAAAAGTACTCATGCTGTAGGCTACATTACATCAGATATTAAGTTGTTTACCAGATACTTACCTGTCATAATCATTTCTGACATCAGCCTGAAACTGTGTGATGACTCACTTTGTTGATAGTGACATAGTGTTGTGTCAGACATGGCTTTCTAAAAGGGGTGAAACCATCAGTAATTGCTTAGATTTTGTGTGTTTGGGGATGGGCTGTCAGCATTTCAGTCTTTTAGTGGTTTCGGGGGAATTATAATTATTATGAACAATCGTTGAGTCCCGGAGCGGAAAAAAAGTTCTGTGCTGGTGGTGTCCTTAAAAAAAGTTCTTCCTCTATGCAAACGTGGACGCACAAACATATTTATTCATTACAGAAATATATTCACCACTTCAAGATCGGATTTCCTGGAAACGTACAAGCTAAATTACTGTAAATATTAACTTTAAAGCAAGCTAGTTTGCAAGGTAAATGTATGCAAATTCCCTGGAAGCAGGAGATTAGTCATAGTAAAACCAGCTTGTTAAAGTCAGCTATGACCAGACTGCAGATCTGTAGTGTGCTAGTGGTGTGTCACTTAAAAATCATAGAAATTATTTTAACATTTAAACTTGTATATAAAGTAAACCTTGCTTACTATCTAATATAATTAATAAACTGCTATTGACAGTACTATGTTTCTGTCACTATATATTATCACTTTCCACATCACAGAGTGAATGTAATAAAACAAGAAACACAATGAACCCTTTAATCAGCAGTTTTTCCAGTGATACTGTGATGAAAACCAAACCAACACTTACACTTTTGGTCTCACAGGAAAGTGAAACTTGTACCTGAACAAACTGTCCCCAGTAAAACCAAACAAGTGACTTTATTACAGTCATCATGTAGTAAAACTGTTTAGAGTTGATAGCTTGGTGTCAAAGTGATACAATTATGTTGTTAGGATCATCATTTATGATGATCTTAATAACATAAGATCATCATTTATGCGTGCAGGGTCATTACCTCAAAGGATGACCGCGTGTGCTGTTTTATCGTTTTATTTTCCATGTTGGATTTAATTGCAACAACAACAAAATACAGAAACAGGCTGCTTAATGACCACCCATACCTCAGAGATCACGGAGGCTCAAAAGCACTGCAGTGTGTGTGTGTGTGTGTGTGTGTGTGTGTGTGTGTGTGTGTGTGAGCACTGCTGCAGCGGGTGACTGCTGGGTTAAACCTGCTTACCTCAACTGAATTCATGAAAAACTGCAAGGTGATAGAAACTGTAAATTACTGGTGCAAACTCCAACACAGATCACACTCCAACCCCTGAGAAAGCTGCATGATTGGCAAAAGGTAAAATATAAAAGAAAATATTTCCTGATTCTATCAAAGCTAATGACTAGAATATCTAGATAAATTGGAACAAGAATTTTAAAAACAGGAAGAAAAATAAGATTAACACTCGTCTACTGTAGCCAGTTTATCCTCGCCAGGGTCACAGAAACACTGGGAGTGAGGAGAGAATACATCCTGGATGGGATGCTGGTTCATCGCAGTGCACCGTACTGTACACACACATTACTTTCTAACATGTGTATTAACAGTAGGAGAAAACCAACAAACCTGGGATGAATATATACTGTTTTCATTTGTTTCTCTACTAATCCAAACAATTTCCCGTTTCCCTGTATTTAACTTTCTTTATACCTTTATTTAAGTTGTCTAATTAAATCCATACAGATTAGAATGAAACCACATCCCGTCATTGAGCAAGACTGACTCCTTATTACTCTCACATGCTCTTCACATGCTTTAAAAAACCTCTATATATTATTGAGTACTTTGTACAACCTCAGTAAGTGTATCTAGACCAAAATGTGACTTGTATGTCTTCCACAATCGATTATAAATCCTGATGAGTTCAATACAGCTGTGTTTGTACGTTATAGATATTAACTGCCAGTAAATGAGCCAAAATATTGGTTTATCGTAAGTAAATAATGAGCCAAAACTAAAGCGAATGCTCACTTCTGGTGAATGTACCTTGTTTAATGGAAGATCTGACACCAGATTATGGAGTTGTGCATCTCATAAAAAATATAATAAAATAAAAAAAAATCAGTGTCTCCATCTAGTGGCTACATCACTAATACACATAATAAAATAAGAATTTGTGCAATAGTTGTTCTTTCAGCTGCTCCTTGTTCGGGGTCAGAACAGTGGATCATCTGGGCCGTATTAATTTGCCACAGGTTTATACTGGAGGCCCAGCGTCCCATTTTATCCGGACATGGGACCAGCACTGAGCTCATCAGTGACTGGGTTTGCATTGAGAGCAGATTTGTGCAAGAGAATCTTTCAGAAAATAAATAATAAATAATTATTTTTCTTACAGAAAATAAATAATAAAATAATGAATTAGATTTATCGTATTAAAAAAGAAACACCAGTCAATGCCATTTAATATATACAACGAGATAAAAAAAAAGAGACATGAACTTTTAATTTGACGAGCAGATTCACATAGACTTAATCCATGTGTTTTTTAGTAGTGATACAGAAAGGCACTTTGTGTAAATACATTTTTAGTTACAGATATATTTATGAATCTCAGATTCAGAACTTTCCACAAACAAACAAAGAAAAAGTAATACTGCTTGGCATCAAGTATATGGTTTTTTAAATAATTTTTTTTTCTATCTATACGGTGAGTATTTAATACTAACGTGCTGGAGGTTCAGTTCCAGGTTGAACTCTAGATCATATAAACACATGAAGTTCAGGGCAGTGCAGTTGGTTACGCTCAGCTTTTCTGTAGGGGTCAAAACAGGCACTATATTTAAATGTTCACCTTTTGACATACAAAGTATATACAGTGTGTATATATATATATATATATATACATATGTATATATAAATACATTGGTACAAGATTTTATTGAGCATTAAACGGATAAATTCCCCTCCCTTAAGGGCTAAAATTACTAGAGCTGATAAAACCTTTGAGGCACAAATATAGCACACTAACTATAGACACTGGGCAAAGCTCTATTTGTGGAGATGTGAGCTTTCTCCAGCACACTGATGCTATTGATTTCCATCGGTTTCACCTCAGGTGGCCTTTTAGCCCGTGCTAAATTTGAAAATTTATTTTGCGCACTGCGCATCTTTCCTGAAGCAGCGTAATTGTTTCTGATAATAATCAAATCTGCAGGTACATCTAAGACTGACTTGCATCTAAAACTACAGCAACTTGAGACCTTGACTCTTGTATCTCAGTTTAGTTTAGAAGCTGGTTCAGGTGAATGGTATATTTAAAACCACGTTCTGTGTGTGTGTGTAGTGTTTATGGTTGTTTCAGCCTCTTTGAAATGTAACTGTTAATAAAAAAAAAGACGGTTATCTCAGTAGGAAGCATTACAAATGTGCATAAAATCATTTTAATATGAATAACTAGATCAGCCTAATATTATACGTTCCCATGTTGTCTGAACAGGGTTTAGAAAATACCAGCCTGTAACCTACCTGCATATTAATGTCTTACTGCTCATCGGATCAGAGGAAACAGGTCTAACTTTAGTAAGAGAACTCTGTCTGTCTCTCTCACACACACACTCACTACCACAGTCACTTTCTCTCACACACACTCACTACCACAGTCACTATCTCTCTCTCTTACTCACTCACACTCTCACACTACCTCTCTCTCTCACACTACCTCTCTCTCTCACACTATCTCTCTCTCTCACTCATTCACTCTCTTAACTGCTATAATATTCAATGATGTAATAAATGCTCTTTTAAGCATTAAATGATCATCATACTTCATGTAAAGTCTCAGTCTTTGTTTACCCAGTTCTGAAACACCTCCCTCCAGAACTGTGCAGCTGTGAAGTTCCTGTTAGTCAGTGTTAGCCGTCTAAGTGCTTGGGCTTCTCTCACTGACTGCTCATAACTGGCTCTCCAGATGTGGCGCAGAGAAGAGCTGTTAGAATAATCTACAGCAAAATCAAACAGCTTTGGAGGTGGACATGTGAGATGATGTTCTTCAGCCTGCCACACTCTGGGGACCAAACCCTGTTACAGACAGGACAAGAGAGGATGGAGGCGTTGACATGGTAACTGTATACATGCAATAGTACAGTAGAAGTATCAAAGAAAAACAATACAGCATTCTTTCTTCATTTTAAAAATGACTATTGTTGCTTCTTCGATTCATTTGGTTTAAAAAGGAGCAGTGCAAAACTTTTCTCCAACCAAAGGTGCAGCAGCCACATGGTAAAATATTAAAAGTACAAAATGTCCTGAACTATACCTATGCATATTATGAATTAAATCAAAACTTTTCCATGTTGTTTTGGAGAAAAAGATTTATGGCTTCTTAATGTTTAAGTGTCAACGGACATTACTGGCCAGAATTCTTCTATAGGAACATGTTTTCCTGGACCATCATTCAAATGACCAGAGTAAAGACTGCCTATTGTAGCTTTTTTGCTATATCAGTATTTCCAGGCAGTGTTGTGATAACAGCTAAGCAGTTCTACACAGATCACACCTTTATAAACCCTCACTGACAATAACATCACTATCATGAAATTTTTGACTAAATCCAGAAAGACTGTTCTGTCTCTTCATGAAACTGTTAACTATTACCCCACAGTGCCTCCTCTCCTACTAGCTCCAGGTCACCGCTAGTTAAATTAAACCACAGCTGAATTAAACAATTCATTGGAATGACTAATGACTCATGAACTACTCTCAGCATCCCACAGCAGCGAGACAGCATTTGGTCTGTAAGGGGCTGGTATAAATGGATTAGCACTTCCCCAAACCCCAATAAAGCAATTTTATTTTGGACTTTGTGGAAACAAACACAGCAGAACTGTGTGAATGAATTGATTTGTTTTTAGAACAGACTGGAGATTCATGCAGTTTAACAGTGACAGTTGTGCCCAGGGATTAGAGTGAAACGCCAGTCAGACTTTCAGTTATCATGGATATAATGAGGCAGATTGTTGTGCCTATCTCAGTCATTGGGCATCAAGGCAGGATACACCCTGGACGGAGTGCCAACCCATCGCAGGGCGCACACACACACACTCATTCACTCACGCAATCACACACTACGGACAATTTTTCCACAGATGCCAGTCAACCTACCATGCATGTCTTTGGACCGGGGGAGGAAACCGGAGTACCCGGAGGAAACCTGGGGAGAACATGCAAACTCCACACACACTAGGCGGAGTGTGTGAGGCGAACCCTGGAGGTGTGAGGCGAACGTGCTAACCACTAAGCCACCGTGCCCCGCACTGTAGAGCTATTAATAAATTTTACATTTTAGCTCTCTGCTTTTATCATTATCAGTATATAATATTAGATATATAGTATATTTTAAATATATTAATACACACAAAACTGAACACTAAGAACTTCTCTACATTCTGTATCTTTAAAATGCCTCATGTAAGTCATGTATATGAAACTGGACTTAATTACTCTCCAGCTCGTTAACCCACATTTAGTTTTTTTCAGTTTCTAACAGTGTTTACTCAAAACACAACACAACCATCCAAGCTAATGTTCAGACATAAACTGAGCTCATTTGCATCACTTGTAACTGACGGAGATGAAACATGTGGCAGATTTCACAAGGTGTTTTATGGTCAAGGCTACTTCAACACCTGCTTACCTTGTTTTGTCTGTTGTTGTTCTCCCACACCCTGTTACACACCATGCACTCAAAGACATCAATAAAGTTATCCTGAGTGATGTCCTGCACACCCCACTGACGCTCCATCACCTCTTTAAAAAGTCTCTGATTTGTGACCTCCTGTTTCAGCTTCCAGTCCAGGTATGTTAAATACTCCTGGTCATTTTTGTCCAGACTGGTTATATACTGGGCCAGTTTCTCTGGAGGCTGTTTTGGGTCCACCACTATTGCACTTCTGTTACTCGGAAGCCACATGTTAACATTAGGGGCTCCGTAGTACACAGGAACCACGCCGAGCTTGAGCGGCCGCCACAGTTTCTCCGTGATGTAGTCATCGCAGATGGCATTTTCAAACGCTAGGATAAATTTGTACTGTGCTAGGATCTGAAAGAAGCTCTCTTCATCCATGGCAGAGGAGTCTCGCAAGTGGAAGGGAAGATCCTTGTTGTGCAGGCACTGGCCGTAGGAGTCGACTGGGATGTGCTTCATGAGCTCCTGCACATAGACATCGCGATCTGATGGTGGGTCGCAGTCCGACTGGACGTACACCACAGGAGCCAGAGTGTGTCTTAGCTGGTTCTTCCTAGCCAGAGGGAGCAGGAACGTGTGGGAGGTGAGCGCATGGAGGCTCTCCAGGTGTTGTGTGGTGAGAGGCAGGTGGGAGTGGTGGCTAAAGGTGGCTGTGTGGTTGAACAGGGTGATGAGAGGCTTGTGGAAGAGCTTGTAGTTGTTCTTAGGCGACTCCTCGTGGAAAAGAGCCCAGTGGTGCTGTTGCTTCCTTGGTAAAGGGAGACTTTCTATGCTGAAGTCTGTACCTTGAAAGAAAATGTGCTACAATGCTGTAAATGTAAATCGCTTTTAGATTAAAAGAGATAAGACATTTTTATATCTATATAATATAGTCATTAAGGTCTAACAGATTTGAATCATTACAGAGGAAATGAATCATTTTTAACAAAATGGAACTTTATTTACAAAACTTTCTCTACATGATTGGCATTTCTTTGTAAACACACACAAAGTCGTCTCCACTCACTTTGGCAGCAGTGTTGTGAGTGATGTGCTTGCCATGATTCCTGAAAAAGTCTATCACAACCTTGCAACAGCTTCCCTGTCATCCAGCCATGAGAATGATATTAATACTTCCTTCTTTTATTAGAGGGGTTTTTAAAGGCTATCTGATAAAATATATACATAACAAACTATGAACATTATTGAAAGACTTTTTGCTAAAATGTGTTCATTTCCACTGTGTATGGAGACTTTTGGGACACCTTGTAATAACAGACTAAAGATAAAATACAATGATGATAAATAATAATTTAATAAATAAACCTGTAATCATAGGGGGCACGGTGGCTTAGTGGTTAGCACGTTCGCCTCACACCTCCAGGGTCGGGGTTCGATTCCCGCCTCCACCTTGTGTGTGTGGAGTTTGCATGTTCTCCCCGTGCCTTGGGGGTTTCCTCCGGGTACTCCGGTTTCCTCCCCCGGTCCAAAGACAAGCATGGTAGGTTGATTGGCATCTCTGGAAAATTGTCCCTAGTGTGTGAATGAGTGAGTGTGTGTGCCCTGCGATGGGTTGGCACTCCGTCCAGGGTGTATCCTGCCTTGATGCCCGATGACGCCTGAGATAGGCACAGGCTCCCCGTGACCCGAGGTAGTTCGGATAAGCGGTAGAAGATGAATGAATGAATGAACCTGTAATCAATGGCAATCTGCTGTGGTATAAGAGGAATAAAACCCTCCAGTCTCCGAGTGTAAAAGGTTATGTAGCTAGATCGTCATGGGACACTGGATCACAGTTCCCACTGCTTCATCAGTAGCATTCAGTACAATTTGTGCCAGATTTGTTTCCTCTTGTCAGCGTAAACTATTACAATTTTTTGGAAAACAGATTTGTATGAGAATAAAGCTGCATAGGGTTTAAGCTAGGTAAATACAAGCTTTTCCATTTGAAGGTCATTCGGAGGACAAGGCATTTAAATAAGAAAAGGTGCATTAGTGCCAGTGGACTATTTCTGGACTTGAACAGAGGGCACAGCTTTCAGCTAGTTGGCTTGAGGCAGCTATCCACAGAGGACTGACAAGTGCTGCTTATCATGTTAATTGAGACTGAACTCCCCCTGGAGATCAGAATCACTTGACTGATGTTCAGTGCACATCAAGGTCAACACACATTTAGGAGTAATGCTAGACTGTGAACAGGATAAACTGTTTGAAATATAGAGAAAACTATAATGGGCTGAATTATGCATGGCATCAGTGATGCATATAAAAACGTATCGATTTTTCAAGCGTGCACTGCTACCAAGCGTGCACTACTTTTGTTTGGTTCTGTGTCTGCCTTTCTTCTGCATTACAAATCATGTGGTCCCATCTCAAAGCATTTTAATCTCAATGTTTTCCAGGTACATAATTAGGAGGGAGTTTTTACTAGTATTCAGAGTAGAAAATCTTAATTTCTGTGTTTCCTTTTCCAGGACTGTCACTTTAACTAGTGTCTAAATGTTCAAAATCAAAATGTATGAAATTCAATTAGCTTGAATAGCTTGAATGTGTGTGGTACAGTTAATAATTCTCTCTCTCACTCATTCATTTTCTACCACTTATCCGAACTACCTCGGGTCACGGGGAGCCTGTGCCTGTCTCAGGCGTCATCGGGCATCAAGGCAGGATACACCCTGGACGGAGTGCCAACCCATCGCAGGGCACACACACACACACTCTCATTCACTCACGCAATCACACACTACGGACAATTTTCCAGAGATGCCAATCAACCTACCATGCATGTCTTTGGACCGGGGGAGGAAACCGGAGTACCCGGAGGAAACCCTCGAGGCACGGGGAGAACATGCAAACTCCACACACACAAGGCGGAGGCGGGAATCGAACCGCCAACCCTGGAGGTGTGAGGCGAACGTGCTAACCACTAAGCCACCGTGCCAACCCCCCACCCCCGTTAATAATTAGAAAATTAAAAAATAATTTATTTAAAAATCACTGTAATTAGCTTTAGTCTCTACAGTCTCTCTTTATTAGCGCTTTTAATGTTCCTTGTTTTATAGACTTGACTAGGTTTCAAAAACTAAGGTGATGTTAATGTTGCATTCAGATCAACTCAGAACTGTTTTTTGACCTCGATAAATTAAATCTACAAACTGGGAAAAACACTGATGTGTCCATTAAAGAGTGTGGGTTGTTAGCAACAACCTAGCTATCTAGCATTAGTCATCATAAATTTATTGATGCGTAAGGTCAGTGTTATAGCTGGTGTATGTCGGTCCGTCAAGAGTAAACGCTGCTATTCAAATAAATTCATTTAAGATACTGAAGAGATATTTCATGTCAGCTGTTTTGTTGATGTAGTGTCATATGTTCATACCGAACACAGGAACTACGAGTTTGGGGGACATTTTCTTAAATTTGTTCAGATCTTGTGAGTAACAAGCTTTAGTCGAATGCAGTAATTTGTCTTAGAAGCAGTTGGTGCCAGACCAGGACATGACACCTGTTTAAATACTTTAGCTCTTCTGTGATATATTACTGTTACCAGCTTCTGCTAGGAGATTAATTCATCTATATTACTACAGCTGTGACACAGTGCAATGTCAGGACAGCGATTTCGGGTGAGCTGGTTTAACATCAGTCTCTGCTCTGAGAGGCGTGATTCATGGAGTCAGAGGATTCATGGAGTCTCAGTGCTCAGATCAAGGCAGAAGATCCAGTAGTAAAAGCTGAGCTGAGGATTAACTCACTCACCAGGACCAAAAACTGTGAGCCACACACTGAGTTAGTAGTCAGACTGTTAATGGGAGAGAATTCAAATCTCTCAAATACTCATTTTCATATAGAAGACAAAATGGCATAAAAGAAATACAAAGTCTAATAACTTCATAACTTCTACGTTGTCTGAGATTCCTGTTCATTTTGACCTGCCAGTTTCGTATAGACTCACATCGCTAGATACAGCCATACTGCTGATAGGACGCTGGTTTAGTATAAAATTATTTATCTTCATTATTGACAGAGAAAGAGTCTTAACTTTAAAGCTTTATAGCTACAGCATGAATTTTGTCAGTATTTTTTACACAGACCCATGAGGTAATGCTTGCATTTTACCAAGAGTAATATTTCTACCAAAAGCTTTTTCTTTAACAAATAGTTAAAGCAGAGCAACGACACACAAATCAAGAGATTTAAATTTATATTCACACATTAATATTTCTACCTTTAAGCTAACTGTTCTTAAATTATATTGTTGTTATTATTATTATTATTATTATTATTATTATTATTATTATTATTATTATTATTATATACTAGATACTAGTATTTTACTTTGTATTTCTGTTGCATGTTTGCACATTAGTTTTAGACTCCCAGTTTTTTTTTTAAAAGTTATTTCTTGCTCATGGAATAAAAACAGAATCTTTAGTAAATGTAGACTACAACCTTACTGACATGTTCTGACACTACTGAAATAGAAACATGCTGGATTTTGTTGGCAGGCTTACTTTTTCCAGCATGCTTTCTTAATGTTTTTACAAAATACTACATTTATATTCATGCTCCACGTTCACAGTCCACAGAGTATCTGATGAATATTGTACACTTTTCACGAGCTTCAGAATCGTGCACGCTACACTCTTCTATGCACTTTTGCCTATGCTCACTCTCCTCAACTGATTTGGAACACTGTATCACAGCGAGCTTTTTCAGATCAAATTACAGTTACAGGACTGAAAAACTTTCGCTGTGTCAACATCCGTTAATCTGATTTACGCACAGAACTGTCATGCTGGAACACGTTTAAACCCCTTAGATCCAGTGAAGGGAAACTGCAATGCTACAGCATACAAACTATAGCAACAGTCATGTGGCAACAATGTGGGGGAAAAAAACACATGTGGGTGTGATATTCAAGTGTCCACTAAATTTTGCCTATATAGTGTAACTACTTTATCAGTTACTTTTTCTGCATTTTTATTTGGGATTCCTCATGACATCACATTTCCGGGTCTGGTTAGTCAACCTCATGATTTTATGTTACATGTATACATTGAAAATTTTATACAAATCTATACAAAAGGAATTAAAGCGCAGAATTCAAGCATGTGTGATGATTCAGACATGCCGGCAATCCCGAGTCTCACTTACCATAAAACAGGAAAGCCTGTGTAGAAGGATGGGAATAGTAGGACTTGTTAACTGTAAAAAAACATCTGTTATGTCCACACTCCCCGAGCCGTCCCAGCTCTCCGGTTAGTGGAGACCACCATACAATAACGGGATAATGGCCCTCAGAGCCTGGAGGTGCTCCATCATCAGTGGTTGCAGCTCTGGCAGGGAAAGCTTGGATCTGTGTTATGTCCTCTCTGTCCTTTAGGGGGAGTTTGTGCACCGCCTGCTCAAACTGGCCCAGCATCTCCACCACCTAAACACAAATACAGCCGAGTGCAAGAACAGACAACAGAGAACTGTAATTGACTGATGTGTCACAGATACACCTTCGATAATTCATTAATACGTGATCAAAAATCAAAGGTTAAATGGTTTTGATTTTAATAGTAATAAATTTAATGATCAGTTCAAAAGTTTTGCCAAGTCTACTAAGCCTTTTCCTCTTTTAACAATCACTTCTTCAACCTCGTCTGTGCCTACTTGGACACCGACATTTTATTACTAACTTATTGGAAACTGTTTTGTGGATAAAATGTATAAAAGCATTATATTTTCTTTATTCCCCAATCAGAAATTATGACGGATGCAAACCTTTGAACGCATGTATAAGACCTTGTATAAGGATCCTAATAAAATGAATTTTATTTTATATAAAATAAAATGTATGCATGCAAATTAAAGAACAAAACGCAAATCAAGACAGCAACAGCCTCGCCTCTCCAACACTACCCTCATACGCTCCATTAAACAGAACAGATCACACCACTGGCGTGGGCTCCGGCTGAATCTAGGACAGCACTGTTCCAGTCCAGACATGTACTAAGATATAAGGTAACACACTGGGAAACGTCCTGTACTTCCATTTAAAACAACAGTGTGTTTACGTCCATCAATAACTATATCAAATCTATAAAATATATATATACGTATATATACATATACATATACATATATATATATATATATATATATATATATATACATATATAGTTGCTTCAGCCTAAAAGTCAAAAGATGACAAACTTGTTTTGCAGACCTACAGAAATGTGTTGGTAACACGTCTCTGGACTTGGTAAGTGACACATTTAAAAGGATCCCCTCTCATATTTACAGCTTACATTACAAATCTCTACACTGAATTCATGAGTTTTAGCTTTTTTTGTTATCTTAGCTCTTTTCTCAAAATATGGAAAAGGGCTGAAATTATTGTTTGTGGTCCAAGCTATAAAAGTGTCAGAGAGAGATTAGGTTGAAAAACCGTGCACTAATGGATGGATGGATTGATGGATGGAGGTTTGGAGCAGAGTGGTTGCAGAAAGGTAGAAATGTAATACTTGTGGTTAAAGGGAAAGATAAGAAATACCAGAAATAAGAAAAGACAAGCTTTTATCCAAGAGTTTGTAGGTTTCAGATATGGTCCATACTCATTATATCATATATCTGTGCTATTGGCCTGAATCCATGTTTGTGTTTACATGCTATCCTGACAGTCATTCTGTGTGTTTCTAAGTGTGACACAGTCCTTGCTGTTTAACTTTACACTAGAACCACTGCATCGTGTTCATGGGTGTGGGGAAAAGGGACAGAGATCAAAGAGTAAAGCAAAATAAAAAGTTCTAAAGGTTTTAAGTGTCTGAATCTTTGGAAAGTCTTCATCATACATGTTTTGTTATGCAAATAATGGTTAAGATTTGTTGAATATGCAAATGAGTGTATAACGCCATTTGGCAACATTTTGAGATTGCATTATTTACTTTTCCTGAAGAGAGAGAGAGAGAGAGAGAGAGAGAGAGAGAGAGAGAGAGAGAGAGAGAGGGAGAGAGGGAGAGAGAGAGAGAGAGACAGAGGGAAAGACAGAGAGAGAGACAGACAGACAGACAGAGGGAAAGAGAGAGAGAGAGAGAGAGAGAGAGAGAGAGAGAGAGAGAGAGCCAGAGCGACAGAGAGAGAGAGAGAGAGAGAGAGAGAGAGAGAGAGAGAGAGAGACAGACAGAGGGAAAGAGACAGAGAGAGAGAGAGAGAGAGAGAGAGAGAGAGAGACAGACAGACAGAGGGAAAGAGAGAGAGAGAGAGAGAGAGAGACAGACAGACAGAGGGAAAGAGAGAGAGAGAGAGAGAGAGAGAGAGAGAGAGAGAGAGAGAGAGAGAGAGAGACACAGACAGACAGAGGGAAAGAGAGAGAGAGTGAGAGAGAGAGACAGACAGACAGAGGGAAAGAGAGAGAGAGAGAGAGAGAGAGAGAGAGAGAGACAGAGGGAAGAGAAAGAAAGAGAGAGACAGACAGACAGACAGACAGAGGGAAGAGAAAGAAAGAGAGAGAGAGAGAGAGAGAGAGAGAGAGAGAGAGAGAGAGAGAGAGAGAGAGAGAGAGAGAGAGAGAGAGACAGACAGACAGAGGGAAATAGAGAGAGAGAGAGAGAGAGAGAGAGAGAGAGAGAGAGAGAGAGAGAGAGAGAGAGAGAGAGAGAGAGAGAGAGAGAGAGAGACTTTACTGGTCATGAATATCAGACATTGACTGCATACACACGTTTAGGAGAAAGTGTCCTGCTGCTGGTGTGTGAGGTTTGTGTGTTTGTTACCTGCAGTGTAATGAAGATAAAAACACAACCTGAAGCACAAACACAACACGCCAAAAGTTTCTTGGCACTGAGTCGCGTCATGTCCTGTGTGTAGAAACACCAACAACAGCATGTTTCCGCTACTTAAAACATGACTTTAGACTGTCGGCACTGGACAGATTGGAAATACTTTAATAATGTTTACATTGTTAAAAATTAAAGTGCAATAAGTTGGTGTTGTTCAGCCATAGTGTTGCTGTCCCAAACAGCCGGAGGTCCGCGTCCTCACTTCCGGTACTAATCTCCAAGTCATACTCCCAGTCGTTCCTTATTAAGCAATGTGCACATATGAATGAAGATCGGCGCACAAAATAAAAAAAACTTAGTCTCAAAATATTGTAGTTTAACAAAATTGTACTTGTTTAAGTAATTAAAATTATTATGTAAATATTGACAACAATGTTAAATACACATTTTCTTAAATTTAATGCTGAAAAATATTTTTAAGTTAATAAACTTAAAATATTGTTGTAGCTGAATGGAATGGATGAGTGAAGTGAATGAAGATAATTTTTTAAAAATCGTTTAAAAAATGTTTTTTTAAATCCATAAGAAAAATCAAAATGTAAAAAAAGGAATGTAAAAAATTTAAATGTAAAACTTTGTGTTCCAGTTTTGTAAATGGAAATAATAAGAATAAAATGATCAAATCAAAATAATTTTTCCAAAAAGATTCACACTGAAATGAGGGATGTGGTCACTTTTATGCTTCTGTTATCAATTTAATTTGCTTTAATTTAATTTAAAGTGGGAGGGGCTATACACAGTGACCACGCCCACCCAATTAACGCCTTGCAAATTGCTCTGAGTGCACATTAGAAGTGAACTTTAAAAGTTGCTTTAAAAAGCTGACAATTATTAGAGACAATTATAACGAGTACCAAGTATGAATTGCTTGTAGAATTGTTTGCATTTGCAGTTGTTTCTTTATCATGCAAGTGCCATCATTTTATCCAGGTGAGTGTCGGTTGCTAGGTGACCAGACTGACGCTCTTTCTAATCCGGATTTTCTATTCCACTCTATAAGGTCTTTACTAGCTCTCGCCTGTAGATGGCGCCATGCAGATCACTAATAATATCACAATCACATTCCTTTGATTTGATCTCCTCATTCTTAAAACAACTGACATCAACAAAACTTAATATGAAGAAATGTAATTATTTCATTATTATAAAAAACATGGCATACTTTTAAAATGCTACATTACATTTCTTGATAATGAGTATTTTGAAACTACACTGATTGATCACTTTATTAGTAACACTGTTCTAATACTGGATATGGACTCCCTCTGCTCTTAGAATTAAAATTCTTTGTTGAAGCACGTCGTTGAAATCCTGGTGCCTGTTGACGTGATTCTGATTCCACCATCTGTGAGCCTCAGGAGAAATCGAGATTGATCAAGTCAATTCAAGTCAAGTCCTTTATTGTAATTTCAACCATATATAGCTGTAGCAGTACACAGTAAAATGAGACAACGTTTCTCCAGGATTGTGGTGCTACATAAAACAAAGACAGAGCTAAGGACTTACAGGTAGTAAGTAGTCCTAGATACATAAAGTGCAACTGTGCAACCTGGTGCAAACAGTGCAGGACAAGACAACAAGACAGTGCAGAACAAAAGACAGTGCAGACGAAAAGTTACAAGACAATACAAAAAAATACAAAAAAGACAATACACAAAAGACAATAAACAGAAATAGCGCTGACCAGTGTAAATACTGTATGTTCAGACAATATTGCATGCAGTAACACTAGAATGAACTTAGTACAGTAGCAGGTCCCTGAGATAATGTATAGGATTTGTGCAAAAACAGCAAACGACTGAAATATTGTACAGCATGTGCAAAACGACTAAAACCCAGCAATGTTTATCAAGTCTTCAATAGCCTAGTTTTGGTGAGTCTGTGGCCACTGCAGTCTCAGCTTTTGGTCCTTGTCTGATAGAAGTGTAATCCAGTATGGTCTTCAGCTTTTGTATTTGAGCCACCTAAGGGAGTGATATTTTGTGCATTTTGAGATGATTTTCTGCTCATCACAGTTGTACAGAGTGTTTATCAGAGTTCATGTAGCCTTTCTGTATCTGCATAGATGTTTCTAATTAACAAAACCTTTCCATCGCCAGAACTCCATAGCTCTGCACATGACCAGGAGATGTGTAGTTAAACAAATACACAAAGCAGCCCATGTTTTGCCAAAAACCCAGCAAACACAAAAAACATTTCCTTAACCTTATCATTTGATATTGTTTTTTCAGGCCATTTCATTAATTTCTCAATTAATAAGACAGACTGACCTTCTGGGAAGTTCTTGGAAGATGTTGGCCAAGTTAGAATTAAAGGTATTGTTTTTAAGGTCAAATGTAGATATACTGGGCTAAGACAGACATAAAAAAGATCTCTAGACAAATTTGTTTACATATTTGTAAACATTATATTAATAGGAGGGGGGCACGGTGGCTTAGTGGTTAGCACGTTCGCCTCACACCTCCAGGGTCGGGGTTCGATTCCTGCCTCCACCTTGTGTGTGTGGAGTTTGCATGTTCTCCCCGTGCCTCGGGGGTGCCTCGGGGGTTGCCTCCGGGGGTACTCCGGTTTCCTCCCCCGGTCCAAAGACATGCATGGTAGGTTGATTGGCATCTCTGGAAAATTGTCCGTAGTGTGTGATTGTGTGAGTGAATGAGAGTGTGTGTGTCCTGTGATGGGTTGGCACTCTGTCCAGGGTGTATCCTGCCTTGATGCCCGATGACGCCTGAGATAGGCACAGGCTCCCCGTGACCCGAGGTAGTTCGGATAAGCGGTAGAAGATGAATGAATGAATGAATATTAACAGGACACAAACCACATCCCAGTGGAGGGAGTGATTAAACATTGAGATAAAAATAATTTCAACTAAAACCTTTTTGTAAATATTATGTAGGAATTATTTAATTTAGTACATCTAATCTGGTCACGGTTGAAGTACAAAAGATTTAAATTTACACATGGCCAAAGTGACCTGAATCTACAGGGATATAAAGTCCTCTTGTCTTTTGCTGGATTTTTTCCCATTTCCTAATCAAACCAGTACATTTTAAGTAGTAAACTTAAATTGAACTTAAACTGGAATTCTACCACATACCATATTTCCTTTAGGTGATGATAATTTTTAAGGTTGAAACGTCAATCTGTATTTTCTCATTAATATGAAATCTAAATATGAATTTTTTCCTTTTACTCAAACTACAGCCAATTCTTTGGCACCATTTTGTCGTGGAAGCTCGTCCTCCTTCAAATGACAATCGGTAAGTAATTTATTTTTAAACTCCTCATGAGAAAATCTTGTGTACTGGTTTGTGCCATGTAATAGGATTCAAAACTTTTGGTATTGAAGTTGAAAGGACAAACGGTCATGACCGATCCCAGTGCCAATTGCTCTTCCAGCTGGCTCATCATGCCAACCATTAAAATCACAAATTATAGCAATCTGACAGGACAACAAGAATGAAGTACATTCAAACTGCATGCTATTAATGCTGATGGAAAATCTCTGGCAGCAGAGCGATCATCATAATATCCTCAGCAGATCTTTGAAGATCACAGAGAGGATGAGAAATCTGTGGCCTGCAGAATGGCTCACCGTTCACCAATCGCGGGGTTGGTGTGTGATCGTCTACTACCCTTTTCACCCTCTCTTTTCAAAAGATGTTGGAAAATCAACCTTCAAAATAGGATACTTGTCAAGTAGTTTTTTTTTTCTGCTTCTTTCTGCTTACTTGAATGCTAAAGGCTCAGGGTCATAGCCACACTGCTAACACAAGCCTTACAAGAAGACCTGCCACTTCTAAGCAGTAAAGGACACCTGTAAGACATCTGGTACTAAAAAGTAAAGCAAAATTCTTCACACTCTTATGTCGCTTTATTCTGTAGGATTGTGTTTTTAATAATTAAATGCTGGCTTTGCTTTAGAAGTGAATGTAGTGAATCAAGTGAAGTGAGTACATTGGGAGGAGAATGTTGGACATGAAGCTGCCAGGCAGGAGGCAAAGAGGAAGGCCAAAGAGGAGGTATATGGATGTAATTAATGAGGATATGAAGCTAGTGGGTGCAAGTGTTGAGGATGCAGAAGATAGGGATAGGTGGAGAGAGATGATTCGCTGTGGCGACCTGTGAAGGGAAAAGCCAAAAGAAGAAGAAAAAGAATTTAAGGGCATTGAAGCATGCCACACTAAAGCGCAGTCACTGTTTAAACCCAGCCCTTCGTCGTACGTGGGTTTTATCAGAGACGTCCTTCCTGGAACAAGACGTCTCTGATAAAACCCACGTACGACGAAGGGCTGGGTTTAAACAGTGACTGCGCTTCAGTGTGGCATGACTTCAATGCCCTTAAGAATGATTACATTAAGCATTAATTTGTTCATATAGTGCTTTAATATAATACACAGAAACTGCTGCAACACAGTAATGAAAGTATAATGAAATGGAACGAGGAAAAACTGCTAATTGTTCGTCGCTGAAAGAATGAAACGATATAAGACCAATGCAATGACGGTTTTGCTTTTCAGTCTGGCACCTGAAATGTCTATCTAAGTCTTACAGCATCTAGCTAATCGTCATAGGAGTACTGTAGCTTGTTTTGAACTAGATTCAATTTTGAACTATATACACAAGAATCTCTTGTGTATTAGGAAATATTTAGCCTTTCTTCTGCACCCTGGAACAAATATTATATTCTGCACATGCATTATGTCACGAATATAATGAAGTTGTCTCACTTCGTCTCATTACCTGGACACACTGCTGTACAATTTGTGTGTGTGTGTGTGTGTGTGTGTGTGTGTGAGCAGTCAGAGTGTCAGAGAGAAGACATCTCAATTGTCTGCATGATTTAATCTCATCCGTTCACTGCTGTAACGAGGTGATTTCTCTTACTGGATGGATAACGTGTGTCTGCTTGCATTCATCACTGCAGAACAGATCAACTCTATGACTCTATGACGACTTCTTGCACAATCCTGAGCCAGGTTAAGCCTGTTCTGTTTTCTGCTCTTTAGTTGCTTATTGAATGAGAGATTTAAAAACTGCTCTATTCATTCATAGCCATGAAGAAGTCTTCTGTCTCTACGGCACTGTCTCTCTCTCTCTCTCTTTGCTTCTGTAAACTCTACAGGTGGATTATTCCAAGCTGATGCATCCTACGTCTTGTTTTTGTGAATGTGACCTTTAAAGAGAAAAAGCAGAAGAGACATTTAGCCAAAGGGCCCAACAAAGGACAAGTGAATCAGTTTGGCAGTAATTATAGCCATTAGCTGAGGTACAAATGGAGAATTTTGGCTTTCCAAAGCTCTTTATGAAAACTGCTGGTTTCTCTACATCATTTTCTCAGGACATCACAGAATAAATGAGCAGGATTTAAATAGGTGCAGCTTGAAGAATATGCAGGAAATCAACTGCAATCGTAATTCGAGTTACTGACTGACGTTTACAGATTTTTACCCAATAACGCTTCCACAAATGTGATAGATAAGTTTCTTCAGGCATGTTAATGACATTCTTTTTTGAAGCTTGTGAGGAATTGAGGTTACGTTATCTAGAATATATTGGACAGAATTCAATTCCATTCTATTTGTGTAGTGCTTTGGACATTGCCACAAAACATCTTTACAGGAATGTAAAAAATCAGAATAGAAATGAGGTTTAAAATTGATCACGTATAAGCAAGCCAGGGTCAACGGTTGTGAGGAAAAACTCCCTGAGACGATATGAGGAAGAAACCTTGGGAGGAACCAGACTCAGAAGGGTGATTGTAATCAGGTCCTTTCTCTGTCTGTACACTATAATTAAAGATTATTGTTACCCTTTAAAATTAAGGAGCTAAACTTATCTGGATTTGAAATAGATTTGGTTGGTTATAGGAGGCTTTATTTTATTCAGTTATTACTCACATCATAGTGCTGCTGAATTCTTGATTCTGATTGGTCAAGTTTTCTGACATTGGAAAGTCTTGAAGACAGAAGAGTTTGCACTTCCAGGGTTCTTAGTAACATGACAAGATGATTTTCTCTCATTTCAGCTTGAAGGGAAAAACTGTTTATACTGTAGCTGCTGTAATGAAAGTGATAACAGAAACTACGTCTTACCATTAAAAGTCGCATATCACCCCACTGCTGCGTTCCCTCCACTGGCTTCCAGTAGCTGAACGCATCAGATTCAAAACACTGATGCTTACCTACAAAGCCATAAATGGACCAGCTCCTTCTTACCTCAAAGCTCTTATCACTCCTCACACTGCAGCTCGGTCCCTCAGAGCTACCAGCACTGCTCGACTGGTCCCACCATCTCTCAGGGTAAGAGGGAAGTATACATCAAGACTCTTTTCTGTTCTTGCTATAATTTGTGGAATGAACTTCCCCTAGATATCCGAACATCTGAATCACTGGCTGATTTATATGACGACTGAAGTCCTTCCTCTTCCTAAAACACTTAAACTAGCTCTTATTTTGCCAGTTTGTTTTGTGTGTAGATTAAAAAACAGAATCTTAGTAAAATGAATAAAATTAGTTTAAACAGTTTTAAACTGATGGTACTCTGTAACCTGTCTGTAACCTTGTGAACCAGTGTTAATGTGTTCATTGATAAAGACACAAAAGCACTCTGGATAAGGACGTGTGCCAAATGCCACGAATGTAAAGATAATTGTAAGTAAAAAATCTTGAAAAAATGTGTTTTTTTAAATAATAATAAAAAAAAATCATTTGCAGAGGAGATGCTGTGATATAAGAAAAAATAAACACTGTTATAAAACCTACATTAATTTATTGTGTTATACCATATTTTTGTAAAGTAACATTTTCAAAATGATTCCTTTTTTATTTTTGCACCGTTATCATTCACAGAAAGCAAATGTGTTCGAATGTTTGCAGTTAAAGCTGATTTACAGACAACAGTGCAGACAACAGTGTGTTTGTGTGTAAAACAGCAGTGGAGACGATGTTTTCCCATCTCACGTCTCCCCCCTCAGGCACATTCATTACAGCTGTACAGAACAGTGCATGCACTTCTACAATGAGTGACTTTCCAGTATAACGGTATCTGAGTGCTTGCTGAAGTAAACCCATACTTAGTGACATCAGCTCCTCGCTCCCTCCTCAACTCTCCATCATGTGAAGTGCATCACAACCACCGGTTTCCAAGCAACCGTTTCCAATCAGAACAGTCTACTTATGTAACTTTTATATACTGTACATATACATGTGTTTATATATCTACTGCAAGCTTATGTTTAAAATCAGCTGACAATTAAGAAGAAAAAAGATGGACAAAAGAGGACATGGGACAGATTTTGAACATAACATGATATGAATCATAATGATTGCTGTGAAATTGGTTTAATTATGGATGCTCAGAGGCCGCCGCTGTGGAACACTTCCTGACTTTTTGACTATGTGTTTGGTTGTGTGTGTGTGTGTGTGTGTGTGTGTAAATGCTGATTTCCCAACAGTCAGAGTTATTGTTGATGGTCTTGATGGTCTCCTGCTCTTTGGTATGCATGAGATTCATTAGACACATTAGAGAGCTGTAGGTTTGATTACAGACACACGGCCCTCATGCGCTTCTCTTCCTGTCGGATGAGGTGCCTCTAGTGTAACGTTTTTCTTCTACCAGCCACCTGCAACGCATCACAACTTAAAAGCTTAAAAGACTCTCTCATCTTCCTAAAAAGTCCATCTCCTCTCATGTTCCTGCTGTGAATCAGTGCTGCTTTTATCAGCGTCTACGTGAACGCAACCCAACAGCTCCGCTTTTATGAGGTTTTTTTTTTTTTTAAAGATTTTTTCCTCTAGCGCAGATATACCCCAGTATGAAAAAACACACTCGTACGAATCGTTTCATTTGTGTTCATTTTGCACAAGAATAAAAATACAACACAAAATATCTTGCATTTTCCAACAAGCTTCCTAGTGTAGCATGCAGTGAGATTTGTGACTACAGTATTTATTTACTCTCAAATGTCAGAATCTTAAGAAATAACAGCTTGGCCAATAAGATTTAATGACTTTTCAGATATTTTGTATTCTGTTATTCTGCCGTGTGGAATTTTAGACTAAAGATCCAAAGACACATTTACTCTGTGAGGTGAGCAGATGAAGTTTTATTATTTTAGTTGGATTTTGCTCTTGTACCCGGTGGCTTAGTGGTTAGCACGTTCGCCTCACACTTCCAGGGTCGGGGGTTCGATTCCCGGCTCCACCTTGTGTGTGTGGAGTTTGCATGTTCTCCCCGTGCCTCGGGGGTTTCCTCCGGGTACTCCGGTTTCCTCCCCCGGTCCAAAGACATGCATGGTAGGTTGATTGGCATCTCTGGAAAATTGTCCCTAGTGTGTGATTGTGTGAGTGAATGAGAGTGTGTGTGTGCCCTGTGATGGGTTGGCACTCCGTCCAGGGTGTACACTGCCTTGATGCCCGATGACGCCTGAGATAGGCACAGGCTCCCCGTGACCCGAGGTAGTTTGGATAAGCGGTAGAAGATGAGTGAGTCAGTGAGTGAGTGCTCTTGTACCCTACAGCCATTTGTATACCAGTCTCCTGACAAAATGGAAATCAACTAATGGATTATTGTATCACCACAAGTCTGAAATAAAATGAGGACACTGTTGGCTTTCAATGTGAGATGTTTTTCCTTACACAGACTTTCAGTGGTTTGAGCTGTTTATGAATAAGCACTTTGGGCATCTCAGAGAGCAGAGAAGGGTTTGATATTACCATTTACTTTCAAGCATTTGTGGTTTTGTTTTTTGGAACTTTCCAATGAATCACCACCGTAGAGTGTGAGATAACAAAGCAATTCAATGCTAAACAGGTGCAAATTCCATTTTTTTTGGCCTCTGGTAATTACCGAGACACCACCACCCACAAAACCCAACTGTTACCAAAGGAGGAGAAGAAGAAGAAGAAGCCTTTATTTGTTAGATGCACTTTTATTTCTCAGCCTGTTAGGAAGTCAGGGTCAGAGCACAGGTATCATCCAGCACATCTGGAGCAGAGAGAGTTAAGAGCTCAAGAGGGGTTTGTGCCCCCAACATTCTGATCCGTAATCCAGAGCCTTAACAGTTTACCGCTGCCGATGGTGGGTGGATATTAATATCAACTTAGAATGATTTACCATCTTTGAAGAAAACAAATCCTGATGATGCAACTCCTGGTTCCTATCCTGAGCTCAGGTTTCTGTCTGCGTACATTTCACTGGGTTCTGAAGTTTCCTGTAGGTGAACACATGCCAGTAGGTAATTTAACTTGCCCCTGGGTGTGAATGAGGTGTGACGACGGACCGGTGTCTCATCCAGGGTGTGTTCACGGGGTCGGTTCCAGATGGACTGTGACCCTGACCAGGATAAAGTGGTTACTGAAAAATGTATGAATGGATAGATGGATGGACGATGACATAGTAGTGTTGTGCGATAAAAGAAAGTGAGCATAACTACGCTGATTGGGTCTAAAATTCATGACTACACTTGAAAAGCGGCTCTTAAATATTTGTCATGCACTTCTGTAAACTGTGAGAAATGATTCTGGTCTTGCAGAAGATTCAGTTCCATAGCAACTGTGAATTAAATAATAGGATCATCTACTTGAAAGAGACAGAGTGATGAGCAAAAACACTTTAAAAGTGCTACATTTATACAGAGCTTAGCATTGATATTGTTTCATTAAATCAGCTCGTGTGTTGCCATGGGTTACTTGGTATTTTCTTATGCATCCTCTGTAGGAGGCTGTGCCGTTACCTTGGCTGAGAGCATTTCAATGAAGCACAGATCTTTTGATTAGCTCGCTCACTGACATTTTCGAGCCTTTCCTGACGTGTCAGGATCGTATAAAGCAGGTAAAGAAATTCATCAGCAAGCAACAAAGAAAGAAAAACAACAAGACGTGTAGCGTTGAATTAAATACTGTATTTTATTCACTGAAACCGTCTACAGTTTGTATGACACCAGCACTGTGTCCCTGATCTTGGCTACAGGGCGTAAGACACGCTCTTGTGCCAAGAGAGATTACTTGAACGAGCGGAAAAAGTGAAATCCTCTGAACACGGGGCAACAGTTATATTGAACAGCATTTACAGAGTTAAAGGATTGTACAAGATCACAGCTTTGAGAGAGATTTCTACCTGGTGGTTGGAGACCAAACAGACCATCAGAAAGCTAAGGTGCATCACTGTCTACTGAGGCATGAGTATGTACTGTACAGTCAGCTACTCTCCGATTCCATCCCAACACATATGACAAGAGAATAGAGTTTATTAATCCATGTTAAATGTTATACTCAGCCTTGTCACAATGGCATCCAGCAACCCAAATCTTAACCCTCTCCTGATCCCCGTCCTGTCCAACCATTATAAATCCTACCAATTGTCTGTTTTAATTGGGTCATGCTTTGGTCTCCAGTCCACTCTGATCTGGACATGGCTCGACTACAAGATTATCACGAGGTTTGCTACAGCAAACTGACGAAAGCTTGGAGCTATTTAAGAATTTTTATAAGGCAATAAAGTCTATTCAACAACCTTAGTGACCTCTCAATGTACGCCATCCAGTTTTATACATTCCAGTTTGAATAAAATGAAATATTATGGATTATTACTTGAAGTTGGTGTTGGTGGATTTAGATACAACTGTAATTAAAAAAAAACAAACAAACAAAACAAAAAATTCCTGCAACAGATGTGTTGAAAATGACATTTAAAATGAACATGTAGACGTGTTTGTCTTTTAACTGTACTGTACATTTCAGTCTGTTTGTGTCCTCCTCACGTCATCTTCCTAGCAGAATTTATTTACCAAGAAACATTCACTTATTTACGGTAAAAGAGAGCCACTGAAATAAAACTATTCTCTATCGACAAGGGAAACCATTTTGGTCAGTACATGCAGTCGTACATGAGCGATATGAAGGATGGTAATCTCTTCATGTTCATGTCTCAAAATGTAGGAGAAACCTTTTTTAAAATGCTGGACTTTACCTAGCGAAAAGTGAAAGCAGAAAGCTGCAAGTAAATATTAAGTGCTTATATATTAAAATCCTCACTGTTGGTTAAAAATAGTGGTATGAGCAGAAATAAATGCTAATAACCGAGCGTACTGTGTAGCAGTCGTACGTAAGTCAGCTTGCCATAATAAACTGTAAATATCCTAGCTAAAACTTTACTGCTCACATTCATCATTCCATATGTGTAGTACATAAACAATAATAAAAAAAAAAAAACCTAAACAGAGTTCAAAATAAAGTGTCCTACATATATATATCAATACGTATAGTTCAAGTAAACATCGTTTATGACTGGAGGGATTTGCATAAACTAACTCAAGAGATCTTTAAACTGACTATACTTCTATTCAACACGCGAATGAATTCAATTCAAACCTTCAACGAGTGAAAACGATGCAGTTCTGCCATTGAAAACTTGTGCAATTAGCAATGGAAGAGTCCAATGTGTTCATCATAGTGTTCCATCCTTTTAAAATGAAAACAGCGACGGCTTAAAAAATTCGAGAGCGACGTTATCGAAGGCGATCGTTCCTCTTTATACAGCATCGAAAAACAGCCTCCAAAAAGCCTTCGTCTCTGCACGATCTACCTATAAGGGCAAAACTACAAAACCACTGACAAACTAACACGCTTACAGCTCGAGCTGACGGAGAAATAAACGTACATTCAGCTCAGT